>NW_005054430.1:242615-252121 GCF_000277835.1 Geospiza fortis | reverse complement strand
TATATATTATATATATAATAAGCCCACTGTTTATATATATATATATATATGTATATAAATAAAATAAACAGTGGGTTTTTTACAGATATTTGGTTTTTTTTACAGATATGCTTCTTCAGAGTGTGCTGTTCATAGGTCACCAATAGGTGAGAGAAGATTCCTGTCACCAAGGCCAATCCGGTCTTAGGTTCACCATTGTTTCTACAAGAAGTGTAGATTTCTAATAATAAGATGTCTTTTCATGCCTTCTGATAATGGAGTCTCTGTATCACTTTTGGCTGTCCCTGATACCCCTTTGGTGATAAAATGCTGTTGTCTCATGCTCACCCAGTGATGTGTTCCTTTCAGGAGCTGTCACTGGAGTGGGGTGGGTTTGTCCCAGACTCCATTTAGGGACATGACCATGGATTTTGTGAGATTGTCAATCAAAACCCAGCTCTCTCTTTCCCCTCTCCCTGTACACTTCCTCCCGAGTCCTTCCCTCTCTCTCAGTTGACAGATCAGTCCTTTGTGTCCTCTTTAGTCCTGATTTATTCCTACTTCCTCAGGCATAACTCATCCTTGACTTTGTCCCCTTGCACGCTGCTGCATTTCGAGGATGTATTCATCACTCCCTAAATTTCCCATCTAATAATCAGAGTTAAAAGACATTTGGAGTGTTTCTTCTTCTGAGACTCTTTCACACCCAAGCTGTTCTTGCCCAGAATCCCATGTGTTTACCACAGAGTTTCATGTTCTGGAGTCTTGGGATTGTGTCCTGGAGATCCCTGAGCAGATCTAAACTGCAACCTTTATCTCAGTGGTCTCAAAACTTTGCTGGAAATGCTGAATAACAGCAAAAAGAAAAAGTAACCAGGTTGTGGGGTAGCACCATAACTTGCTGCTCTCCAGGAGGAAACCAGTACTTAAACCAAACTCCAGATTGAACTCTGGGAGTTCAATCTTCTGGGCAATGTGTTGTTTGCAAGTCGTGATTCCACGGGCAGGACAGTGGTGTGAAACCTCTGGAACAGCTGTGTGAAACAGCTGGATTTGCTCTGTGACCTTCCCAGGGACTTTGGATGTGCTGATGGAGAGATGATGTGGCAGGAGCCACGTGGAGGGATGACCTGGCCTCACACAGGAGCCCTGTGTGGTGGCTCATGGCATCCCTGATGGCCACATCCCCAGTGGAAAAGGCACTTTGGGTTTATTTTGGAAACAGCCAGCTCAGAGCCCAAGTCCAACCCTTACTGGCTGTGGCCTTTTGTTTATTTGCTTTGTTTTTGGGATATAATTACTCTCTTGTAGTCTCTGCATGTCCGTGGCAGTGTGTTATTGCCTTCCCAGCTGCTGTGATTCCTGCCATCCAGACACAGGGGAGAAAAAATCCATCCACAGCCCCCTTCTCCTTGGTGCATCCTCTGAGGGCTTGTACAAACCCTGCTCTATTCTGCAGGCTAAACATCCAGGCCTCCTTGCCCCTGACCTCTGCTGGTATTTATTAATTAAGCCAAATTATAAATTATGAGGCTCCAGGACTGATTGGGGCTCCAGGACAGAGGGTACAGCAGGAGCAGATGGGAGAGGAGAGAGTGCCAGCAGCAAGCAGAGAGAAAATCCTGCTCCTAGGGTCACTCAGATGGCTGGTGGAAGATGGCAAAACAGCCCCAGGCTCTCCCTGCTTTGTCCCAAAAAGCTGCTCCTGGCGCTCTCAGACTGCTGGTGCTCCTTCCTCTGCAGGTGAACTTCCTCCCCCGTGAGGTTCGGTGTTTTGGAAAGCATCCTTGCCTGCTGTAAAGCCTTCCTGGAGTTTCTCACTGGATTCTCTCTGGTTTCCAGATCAAATTTGCTGTCTTTTCACAGCATGGTTTGGGTTGGAAGGGATCTAGCAAGGTTCTCCTCACCATTCCTTTCCCCTGCAAGCGATAACCTGACCTCAAATCAATTCTCACCTGCATGGGCCTTGAAGAATTTATGTCTGGAGCCTGTCTCTTCTCATTTTGTGTTGGCTGTTTGTTTTAGTGGGCTGATTTTATCCCGTTTTTGCAGGTGCTGTGTCCTGGTGCTGTGATGAATTTTGGACAGAGGGGCTGCTCAGTATAAGCATTGGGATTGCAGCAGTTCCCATTTCCCTGCAGCTCTGCTGAAAGTGCAGAGCAAAATACAGTAAAATACAGCAAAATACAGCAAAATACAGAAACTGCTTCCTGGAGTTTCTCACTGGAGTCTCTCTGGTTTCCAGATGAAATTTGCTGTCTTTTCCTGGAGGGATCACAGAAGGGTTTGGGTTGGAAGGGATCTAGCAAGGTTCTCCTCACCATTCCTTTCCCCTGCGAGTGATAGCCTCACCCAAATCAATTCTCACCTGCATGGGCCTTGAAGAATTTATGTCTGGAGCCTGTCTCTTCTCATTTTGTGTTGGCTGTTTGTTTTAGTGGGCAGATTTTGTCCCATTTTTGCAGGTGCTGTGATGAATTTTGGACAGAGGGGCTGCTTGGTATCAGCCTTGGGATTGCAGCAGTTCCCGTTTCCCTGCAGCTCTGCTGACTCTGCAGAGCAAAATACAGTAAAATAGAGGGGTAAAACAGATACCTTTTTAGTACTTGAAAAGAATAATTTCTGCCTAGATCTGCCTAGCTGCTGATCAAACCAGTGCCTGTTAGAAAGGTGGATCGTAACTCATCAGTGACAGGAGCTGGTGTTCAGGGTCGCCACGTGATGCTTCTGAACACAGGGCTCAAACAGGGACAGCTTCCCTCTTCTGCTGCTCCCACAAGGATGGGCCCTTTTGAGAGAGGAATGGTTGTGTGGGGAGAGCTCATCCCACCACTGCTCTATCCATCATTATAAAGATTATTAACAGCCTACGTGACCAGCCTGCCTATCCCTGCAGAGCCAGTCCTGCAAACTCTGCACTATAAGCTTGGTTTTATTAAATATTTGCTTGACCAGAGAGGCAAAGCAGAACAGGGTAAACATGACTAAAGTAAATGTGGGCTGACCTTTGTCCGTCATCCATGCAATGCCTGTGGCTGCTGCAGCAGGGAGGGCAGCAGGAGGTGAAGGTGATGCTACAACAGACTGGGAATTCCGGCTGCTGTGAGAATTTTGAAATATTTGGGGTGGTATAAAAGTGGTGCTGCTCTACAAGCCCAGACTTACCCTTTTCCCCTGTCAGACCTTGTGGTGTTGTGAGGTCCCCAGGATGAGGTGAGAGATGAGAATTTGACTCCATGTTCTCAGAAGGCTGATTTATTATTTTATGATATTATATTAAAAGAAATTATGTACTAAAACTATACTAAAGAAAAAGATACATCAGAGGGCTAAACAAGAATGATTATGAAAGCTCGTGACTGACTCCTCAGTCTGACACAGCTGATGGTGATTGGTCATTATTAAAAACAATCCACATGGAACCAATCAAAGATGCACCTGTTGGTAAACAACCTCCAGACCACATTCCAAGCAATCAGATAATTATTATTTACATTTCTTTTCTGAGGCTTCTCAGCTTCTCAGGAGAAAAGTCCTGACAAAGGGATTTTTCAGAAAATTTTATGGTGACGGGATCGAATCAGCCTATGGGTCAAAAGAATGTGGGATTTATTCTCCCTATTATTTTTTGAAGTAAATTTTTCAGTTCCACCGGTGTTAGCAGGGCTGCACAGATCTGAAAAAGCTGCACATCCAGGCCTGTGTCACTGTCACATCTTCCTCCCTGCTGGGATCTGCACGCAGGGATTTTTTCCTTGCCTCCTACTTGTGCCAGCCTGGCTGTCATCACTGATGACACCCCTGATTTCAGCAAAGTCACTCTGTGACAGAGGGGTTTGGACACTGCAGGAGTGGAGCTGTGTTTGGCTTGTGTCCTTTCTAAAATCAAGAGCAGCTTTGTGAAGTTCTGACCTGGATGACAGAGGGATGAAGGGCCTGGCCACCAGGTTTGTGTGGTCAGCACTCAATGAGGGGCTTGGCTTGCAAGGCCTGAGCTGGTAGAACTCCATGTCCTACATGCTCTGTGGGGCCATGAAGGGCTAAAGCTGCTCCTAGTACAGAAGCAACCAAAAAAGTGAAGGAAAAGGGAGCAGATGGATGTGCTGAGTAGGAAGAGGTGTTTCCATGGGGCTTGGTGATGCGCCCACCAAATGTTTGAACCCCACACTGCTCCCATCACCACGGTCAAAACCTGGGAGACTTTAAGGGACTGAGTGGTGCAAGGAAAGCCTCTTTCCTCTCTTTGGAAAGGTACCAGGGTGGTCCTTGGGTCATTTTTTTTCCTACTTCATGGTGCTTTAGGCTTTATCACTGCTGGTAGATAATCAACCCCTTTCTCCTCAGTCACCTGAGATCTCCAGGAGAGCTGGATCTCTTTCAGATGATGTTCCCCTGGCTGTGAAGTGGGTGGAGAGTGGTTTGTGGTGAGAGCCCAGAGCAGAGAGGGCACCCAGTGCCCCATTTGCTCCCAGCCCTTTGCAGATGTGGCAATGACAGCTGGCACACTACAGCCCCTGGGTCTGTACTGCAGGCTGGGCTGGTGGGAGGCAGCTTTGATCTGGATTCACAGAGCTCCTGCTCAAACAGAGCTGTTCGGGGCTGGGATCTCCCTGAAAGGATGTTAATGTCACACCAGAGCTGGCTCCTTCCTGGCAAACTTCAAGGGCTGTGGGAGAGCTCAGCATCCATCTGGCCCCATCCCTGTAGGCAGATCCCTGACCTTCTCCAGGCTTCAGTGCCTCGTCCAGAAGAGCAGGATAATAATCCTTCTCCAGTTCTGGCGTCTCAGATAGCAAATCCACAGCTGGGCTGGTGCTGGCAGTGCAAGCAGCAATGCTGGGTGATATTTTTACCATTACCCTTCTGCACTTGCAGTCAATATTTATGCTGCACCGTGGGGCACGTGGGTGTGTAATGGAGAGGGAAAGGGTGCTGATTTATTACTCTGCTGTGTGATTTCTGCTTTTTCTCCCAGCATCTTTTCTGTCAGGAGGGTTCCCTTTGTGCTGGTTTTAAGTAGAGAGCTCAGAGTGGAGAAAGGGAGGATTAGCAATTAAATACGCTCTGATGATGGCATGGCTGTGAAGGAGGGAGGAGGAAGGAATACTCCATAGTAATGTACTTTTGTTTTCTTTTTTCTCTGCTTGTAGGACAGAATCTGCCAGGGAATTGGCGTTTTGAAGAGTTTTACAGCTTCTAATCCTTGTTGCCTTGGGAATACAAACCTCTCTAATCATGTCGCCGGCCATGTGGAAATGGACTTGCCTGGTTTCCCACCTCCTGCTGTCCACCACAGTGTCACCTCTGGGCAGACAGCAGCCACCCCATCCAAAGAGGCCCTTCATCACCTTCACTGGAGAGCAAGCAGAGGGAAACTTCAACCACTTGGTGGTGGACGAAAGGACTGGGCACATTTACTTGGGGGCTGTCAACAGGATCTACAAACTCTCCAGTGACCTGAAGGTCCTGGTGACCCACGAGACTGGTCCTGATGATGACAATCCCAAGTGTTATCCTCCCAGGATAGTCCAAACCTGCAACGAACCCTTGACACCCACCAACAACATAAACAAAATGCTCCTCATAGACTACAAGGAGAATCGGTTGATAGCCTGTGGGAGTCTGTACCAGGGCATCTGCAAGCTCCTGAGGCTGGATGACCTCTTCAAGCTGGGAGAGCCCTTCCACAAGAAGGAGCATTACCTCTCTGGGGTGAACGAGAGTGGCTCTGTTTTTGGAGTCATTGTTTCTTACAGCAACATGGACGACAAGCTGTTCATCGCCACGGCCGTGGATGGCAAGCCGGAGTATTTCCCCACCATCTCCAGCAGGAAGCTCACCAAGAACTCCGAGGCTGATGGGATGTTTGCATATGTCTTTCACGATGAGTTTGTGGCCTCCATGATCAAGATCCCCTCAGACACCTTTACCATCATCCCTGATTTTGATATCTACTACATCTACGGCTTCAGCAGCGGGAACTTTGTCTACTTCCTGACTCTGCAGCCTGAAATGATCTCCCCACCCGGCTCCACCACAAAGGAGCAGGTTTATACCTCCAAGCTGGTGAGGCTTTGTAAGGAGGACACGGCCTTTAATTCTTATGTGGAGGTGC
This sequence comes from Geospiza fortis, assembly GCF_000277835.1. NCBI lineage: Eukaryota > Metazoa > Chordata > Aves > Passeriformes > Thraupidae > Geospiza > Geospiza fortis. The sequence continues at coordinate 246,027 of NW_005054430.1, read as the reverse complement.
CCATTGGCTGTGAGAAGAACGGGGTGGAATATCGATTGCTGCAGGCTGCCTACTTGTCCAAGGCTGGAGCCATCCTGGCCAGGTCTCTGGGGGTTGGCCCTGAGGATGATATCCTCTTCACAGTCTTCTCCAAAGGGCAGAAAAGGAAGATGAAGTCCTTGGATGAGTCTGCTCTTTGCATCTTTGTCCTGAAGAACATCAACGACCGCATCAAGGACAGGCTTCAGTCCTGCTACAGGGGAGAGGGGACGTTAGATCTGGCCTGGCTCAAGGTCAAGGACATTCCCTGTAGCAGCGCGGTAAGTGGAGCCCTGAGCACCCCACCTTGCCCTCCTCATCTGTCAAAAGGTCTTGTCTTCAAATAACCAACAGGTCTTGTCTTCAGATAACCAACCTTAAAGCAGAGGCCTTAAAGGAACTGAGACTGCCTTGTCCCAGTGCTGGCTCTGCCTCCAGCTCACCACACCACCCAATTTAACCAGTTCATGCCTCAATTAGCTCATGGACAAGCTGGTGAAGGTATCAGAACAGGCAGAAATTCTGTGTTTGCTGATCACCTAAACCAAGGGGCCTTGGAATATTTGGGAGGAATATGGCTGTTGTAGTTACCTCATGGTTCAAATCCTTGTTCCACTGCCTTGTCCCAGTGCTGGCTCTGCCTCCAGCTCACCACACCACCCAATTTAACCAGTTCATGCCTCAATTAGCTCATGGACAAGCTGGTGAAGGTATCAGAACAAGCAGACATGCTGTGTTTGCTCATGAGCTAAACCAAGGGGCCTTGGAATATTTGGGAGGAATATGGCTGTTGTAGTTACCTCATGGTTCAAATCCTTGTTCCACTGCCTTGTCCCAGTGCTGGCTCTGCCTCCAGCGCACCACACCACCCAATTTAACCAGTTCATGCCTCAATTAGCTCATGGACAAGCTGGTGAAGGTATCAGAACAAGCAGACATGCTGTGTTTGCTCATGAGCTAAACCAAGGGGCCTTGGAATATTTGGGAGGAATGTGCCTGGTGTAGTTATTCAAGGGTGAAATCAGACCCAAGTGCACTCTCAGCTCAAACCTAAACCAAAGCAGGACCTAGAGATGTCACAGCTTGTGCCAGTTTCTGTGCATGCTGGTGTCATTTTGCTTCCCTGGGCTGTAGCTGGGGCAGGATTTATTCAGGGAACTTTATGAAGCCAGGGCTTCATTTCTTCCAGGGCTGAGAAGCACTGGCCATTAACCATCAAAGCCCCTCGCCTTCCGCTCTCCAGCCAGCTCTGCACTGAGAAATTAAGGCCTGGCTGCAGATCAAGGATTAAACACCGCAAGATTTAAGGGCAGGACTGGGGAAGAGGCTGGTCTGTCTGACCTACAAATGGTCTGAAGAAATTGCCTCGGTTTATTCTGAGTGCCACTGCAGGAATGTGCACAGGGCTGGCTTTGATGGCAGGCACAGACAGGGGCATTACAGCCCAGGGGCTGCAGGAGCCTCTCCCCACGCTTTGATTGTCACCCTTAATGAGCTCTTTCAAGGGAGAGGCCAGTTCCAGTCTGAGCAAAGGGAACAGGGAGAAAAGCCAGAGGGCTTTCCTGCCCCGAAATCTCCAGGCAGGCAGTGCTCAGGATATGGGATTGCTCCTTGGTGCTCCAGCCTTGTTTGCTGGGGGGTTCTCCTGATGCTCCAAGGATGGACCATGAGGAATGTGGATGGGAGTCTCATTGCAAGGACACTGCTCCTGCCTTGCTCTGCCCTAATTCCCCTTTACACCCCTCAGTGTCCTTGCTTGACCTTGCCCTGCTCTCATTCTCCCACACCAAAGGGACAAGTCCTTGATTTCAGCTGGGATCTCCTCTGCCTAGACCCTCAAATCTCCCTGTGGAGCATTGCACAGGGAGAAAGGCTGTGCCCAAATCTGGCTTTGATTTTTTTGTTTAGCCTCAAGGCCTGTGCACATTCAAAGAGCTGCCTTTAGATTTTAAGCTGGGAGCTTCCCACTGGAGTTTCTTTCCTGGGCTCTTAAGCTTCTCTGTGCATTTGCATATTTGCTCTGCTTGTGCTCCACACTAACGTTTGCAGTGCTGGACCTCTCCAATTAGGAGGCTTGAAACCTCTCAGTCCTGCCTTCTGTGGCTTTAGACAGGAGCAAAAAAAGCCAACAGCTTTCCTGTGTCCCATGGGGTGAGTTCCAAACCAGGAAAACTGGTGTCAGACTGAGCAGGGACAGGAGCGCAGAGCTTGGAGAGAGGACACAGTGGGAAAAAGTGTTGGAGCATATTTATGAGTGCACATCTTCACTGTGAATCAGAGGCGCTGCAAAAGGACCTGGAGATGCTTGAATTAAAAGCAGGAGGTCTGAAGTGTGTAACTAAGTAGGCTGAACTCCCCTTAAATGAGCCTACTTAGAGCTGCTGGCAAGCCCTGCCTGAGATCAGCTGTGCTGCCTGAGGGAAGAGGTATTAGTGACTTGGCTGCTGAAAGGGGCTGCAGAGTCCAGCTGCTAAGCTTGGAAAATATTTGATGGTTGGTGAAGTATTTTGGAGGCTGGATGTGCGTCTGTGAGAGCCTGGTTTCCTCTGCTGGTGTCCTGCTTGCCAGCCAAGCCCCAGCACTGCTGCTCAGACACACACACGTGTTAGAGGCAGCTCTAAAAGCAATCACTGAGCCATCAGTGAGCCTTTCCTTGAGTTTGTGGGGATGTCAAATGTTTCTCTGCTGGTGCAAACAGAGCCTTAACCTGCCTATGGTCCAGGCTGGAGCTGAACTTCAGCTTTGCTGGCAGCTAAAATCCTGTATGAGAACGGGTCCAGCTGATGTGCTGGGCACTGAGCATTTGAAAAGGAGAGAGGAGGGATTTGGATTAGGTGTTAGGGAGAAATTCTTTACACAGAGGGTGGGGAGGCATTGGAACAGCTTGCCCAGAGAAGCTGTGGCTGTCCCTGGATCCCTGGAAGTGTTCAAGGCAGGTTGGACAGGGCTTGGAGCAGCCTGGGATGGTGGAAGGTGTCCCTGCCCATGGCAGGGGTGGAACTGGATGGTCTTTAAGATCCTTTTCAACCCAAGCCATTCTGTGATTCTTTGTAGGACTGAAGAGATGGTTTCACTGCTCTGTCCTTGCCTATCAAGGCACCAATTTGTTTTAGTAACAAACATTCTTCTAATTTTTCTAATATTTCCAACCGGGCAATAACTGACTCAAGGGAGGATCCACATGACTGGATACTTCTGCTCCTGCCTTGGTGTAATCCCTGCTCAAGGCTATTTCAGGGCTATAGAAATCATCTGGGGACCATTCCCAGCATAACTCTGCACACAAATAATTCCAGGGATGTGGGGGAACAATGCTCGAGTCCCCAGCAGCAGATTCTGTAGCTCCTCTGGTCAGGCAGCTGGGTTACATCTGGAGCTGAGAGAGTTGAGGTCA
>NW_005054430.1:221932-242579 GCF_000277835.1 Geospiza fortis | reverse complement strand
GTCCTCAGCTGCAGGGTTGGATGTCCTGGAGGCTTGTCCCAGTCTGGTTTGCGAAAGTCAAGGCAAAGACAAAACCCAAAAAATCTCTGTGTGATGAGCCTGTGGTTGCCCCCAGGTGCCTGTTGTAGATGTCAGCAGTGTGGTAGCAGAATTTCTAGGGTGGGAAAGGTAAAAGTCCAGAGATGAATGCAGAATCCTCGGTGTTCTTTCCTCTTCCATCCCTGTATTACAGCTGTCCTCCCATTCATCTTCAGCATAAATTGAAAAAAAATGACAGATTTTTATGTCTGGGCAGTTGATTTGCAAATTGGTTGATGTTCACTCAGGTGATGAATGGTCTCAGGTAATACCTCTCTGCAAAAGCAGGATAATAGCTTATATTTAAGCAGTACACTTGACCCCAAATGCTTAGAAATTCATATAATCAGAGAAAAATGAGGCTGGGAAAAAAAGGATTCTTCTGAGGTCATCTGATTTGCCCTTCTGCCCTACTTATAACGCTTCTGACAGATGTTTGTCTCACCTGTTCTTAACCTCTGGCTATGGAGATTCCTCTCCCTCCCTAAAATCTGTCTGTGCTGGGAGGAAGCTTTCCCTCATGTGGAATCTAAATCTCCTCTCTGGATGCTGAAGCCCTTCCTGCTTATGCAGTCAGAGGGCACCTTCAAACCCTGTGGATATGCAGGGTGTTGGCAGAGGCAGGGCTGCTCTGGAGGGGGAAAAAAAGGTTTATTAAAACAGAAAAGCAGCTTCATGTTGGGTAAAGAAGGCTGTGGTTTCAATGTCCTTCATAAACTTTGTAATGGAGCAGCCTGACCTGGTTGAAGTTATCCCTGCTCGTGGCAGGGGGCTGGACTGGATGAACTTTTGGGGTCCCTTCCAACCATTCTGGTGTTCTGTGACAGTGTTGGGGAATGCTGGATTTCTTTAAAAAATATAAGGGGAGAAATAAAAGGCAGTTTGAGAGGAGGATGGAGATGTAAATGTGTTATTTTTGTCCAGGAGTTGATCATTGGGGGATTTGTTGATTGTTATTACAATGAAATAAGATTAATGGGTGCATTTTGGAGCCTGGTGAGAGTTCCACTCCTGGGATGCTCAGCAGAGGAGGCAGGGGAGCCTTCCCCTGTACCTTGGGGACCAGGCAGGTGAAAGCTGTGAGACAAACAGCGTGGATGAAGAAGAGGAGGGCACTGGAGACTGACCCCAAGGCAGCCTGAGGGTGTCAGGGCTGTGGGGAGAGGAGAGGAGCAGGGATCCTGCTGCAACTTTGGCTGGCAGTGAAGCCCCAAACCTGGGGTGCTGCTGGTGTGTGACCCTGGCTGTCAGCTCAGGAGCTGCACACATCCCAGGGCTGCTCTCCTGGCAGATCCTGGCCTCCTCCTCATCCTCACCCACCTCCCAGCCTAAGAGACTCCAGTCCCTGCCATGAAAAGCTGTCACCTCCACCGCTGCAGCTTCCACCAATATCTGCCCAAGATAATCAGAGTGTCAGTCCCCATCTCCTGCCTGGCTTCTGCCTTTTGCTGGTGTTTTCCTTTCCTTTTGGCAGGAAATGGGGTTTGACTGTTTAAATTGCTGCATTCAGTCTCTTCCTGTTTTTCATGGCAGCGCTGTCACTTGGGGGAGGACAGAAATGTTTTCAGAGCTGACTGGCCAACAAAAGCCCTTGTGTGAAGAGCTGGGCAATATTTTCCCAACACTTTGCTACCAGAAGTGGATGTTTGGGTCCCAAGCCATTGTCTGACGAGTGACTTGGCTGTGGAGGCTTCCTGTGGCTGTTGGTAACTCCCCAAAACCTCTCTGCAGGTGCTGCTGGGGAAATCTCTGAGAGTCCTGCAGCATCTCCATGTATTTGTTCCTCAGGTGGGCTCCTCCTGCTCTCTCCTGCCCATCCCTGATGCTCACCAAGCAAGCACTGCTGTTGTCACAGGGTTTAGCTGCATTCAGGAGGAGTTTTTTGGATTAGTTTTTGGATTTGGGTATGTTTGGAGGCCAGCTGGGTGCACAGACATTTTCCTTTGGCAGCATTGGGATGAGCACTGACTGCTCCTTGGGGATGACCCTTGGGCTCTGTCCTGCTCCATCCCACCAGGTTAGGAAGGGCCATTTCCCCCTCAGGTGGTGGAAAGACTTTTGTGTCTTTGTGTAGGGTATGGGACAGTGAGCTTGACTCCTGGGAAGAGGAGACGTGGCTGAGATTTTGTTTTTTTTTCAGCCTATTTAAAATTCCTCTTTCTCCCTGGGCTTCTCTTTGCAATCACTGGTGTTAACAGGGACGGCCAAGATTTTTCAGCCTGTTTCATGTTCCTCTTCCTCCCAGGCTTGTGTTCACCATCCCTGGTGGTGACAGGACACAGAGCACCTCTGAGACACCAGGATGGGGAGCAGCAGGAGGCTGTTTTACAGGGGGGTTGGCTAAGGCAAAACCCCTCAATTTGTAGCCCAGGGTCTCCAGGATCTTGGTGCTGTGCCCATCTGTTGCAGGAGGAGGAAATATCTTCTTTGCTCTTACATTCCTCTCTGGCATGGTGGGAAGAAGAACAGGGTCATTTAGAAAGAAAGACCAGCTGGATCTGCTGGAAATAAGGGGTGTTTCGGGGGGAAAAAATCACTTTACAAGCAAAAAAGCAGGAATTGCCATCCCTATCTGTAATTTCTCTAATTTACCCTTAAAAGTGAAAGGTTGGGGAAAAGGAATGTTAGCTTTTGGTGAGTCTTTGGGAAGAGGAAAGTGTGGAAGGAGGTGCAGGGGGTTTGGCAGCCCTGCCCATTTCTCCTGGCTGCACTGGTGAGGACGTGAGCCTGACTCTTTCCTAGGGGGATGGATCAATCCCAGGGTTGAGTTATCAGCTTCATTTTACCTCATAGTCTCCCTGTTTGCCAGCTGGGCTATCCTAAATAGATCCCTGTGTGTGTCTCAGTGCCACTGGTGCTTGCACAACAGCACTTTTTGCTCATCCCAGGGATGTGGGGTTGTGTCCCCAGGACGAGGTGAGAGATGGGAATCTGATTCCAAGTTCTTAGAAGGCTGATATATTATATTGTATAATATTAATGTTAATATTTATATTATATCATATCATATCACACCACATTACATCACATAATATTTATATTATATTATATTATATTATATTATATTATATTATATTATATTATATTATATTATATAATAATAACTCATGACAGACTAGCAAGTCTGACACAGCTGATGGTGATTGCTCACTAAGTAAAAACAATTCTCATGCTGGGTAAGCAATTCCTTAAATCACATTCTAGAGGAGCAAAACATGGAGAAGCTGAGGCTTCTCATCTTCCCAGGAGAAGAGATTTTTCATAAAATATCACAGTGACATCCCAGCTGGACAGACCATGCACAAGTTTTGTGCACATGTCTTTACTCCAAATTTTTCAGGCTGGTGTTTCTGATTCAGAGGGTTTGTGGACAGCTGAGGTCAGCTCTTGGTCAATTTTAACAGCGCTTTCTTTTTCCTCTGAAAATGCAAATAAGAGCAGGAAACTCCCCAAAATGATAAAGTTCAGTTTTTGGGAGGGCAGTACCCCGAGCAATGCTGTAATGCCTCTCTGGGAATGCTCACTGGAGATGGGAGCTGGAGCAAACAGGCTGGTGGCTGCCAGATCTGTGTTTGTGCACTTGCTCACATCAGTTTGTGTTGGATGCTGAGTGTGGTGCGTGTGCAGAGCTGGTGCTGGGCCAGCAGCTGTGATAAGAGGTGACAAGTGTCCTCCTGCTGACACTGGGGCTGGGGAGGAAGAGGGACACAATCACTTCTGATTGTGAGGGGGTGAATTATAACATCTGTGTTGTCTCACCCTTCTCATGAGACTGAAAATAAAATAAAAGTTTTGAAATGCCTCTCACTGCCCCATCTCTGGGTCAGAAAAGAGCATAATCCAACAGGTAGAGCTCTGGCTTCAGGGTTTCTGCAGCTGAGCTCTGGGATTTGCAAATCTGCACCTTCCACCTCCAGCAGGCCTAAACATCACCTCCCCTGCAAAGCTGGCTCTGCTCCGGGGTGAAAAACTTCCACAGAGAGAAATTCCAGTTATTTCCCCGCAGGAGGCAGCTCAGGGAGCTCCCTCCAGGGAGATGCACAGCTGCTATTTCTCATGGTTGTGGTGGAAGTGGCCAGAGATGTCTGGGGCTGTGCTCTTTGGAGAGCAACTGAGTTCATGTCTCCAGTGCTCCCAGTAAGGTCCTGGCCCTCTGAACTGGGATTGGGAAATTCTCCCCAGTGTGGGGTGAGCTCAGGCAGAGTGTGGGTTCATCTCTTTGCCCTGGGGGATGGTTCTCTCTCCTTCCAGCCAGCAGGGATGAGGACAGGTCCTTGCCTCTGCAGAGTGCTCTGTGCTCCAGGCAGGGGGAAAAGGGGCTTTGGGTGCTCTGAGGGAGAGCAAAACAAAACCTCCTAATCCCCTACATCAACAGAAGCTTGCACTTAAGGGCTGTAAATCAGGGCCTAATTGCGTGGAGAGGATGATTGCATTTGAGGTATTAAGATGGGTTCTCAGTGTTAAACACCTGTCCTTGAAAGGATGCTGCCTGACCAGTGGATGCAGAAATAATTCTGGCAGTAATTAATTACCTTCACCCCAAAACACCCCCACCCTGAAACCTCTCCTTCACAAATCCTCATTGTCCTGGGGGAAAAAAACCCAAACATGCATTGGAAACAACCTTCTCAAACCCATTTATTTCCTTCCAAAGCATAAACCAGGAGGAAAGCCTGTGTCTGAAAGTGGCTGGGTGCCAAACCCTCTGACAGAGCTGCTCTCTCATGTCGGGGTGACCCCGCTTGCACAAAATGTTCATTGAGTGTGACCGTGTTCACAGGGGTCCCAGGATGAGGGAAGAGACGAGGATCTGACCCCATGTTTCAGAAGGCTGATTTATTATTTTATGATATATATGATATTAAAACTATGCTAAAAGAATAGAAGAAAGGATTTCATCAGAAGGCTAGCTAAGAATAGAAAAAGAAAGAATAATAACAAATGCTTGTGGCTTGGACTCTCTGTCCGAGACAGCTGGACTGTGATTTGCCATTAATTAGAAACAACCACATGAGACCAATCACAGATCCACCTGTTGCATTCCACAGCAGCAGATAACCATTGTTTACATTTTGTTCCTGAGGCCTCTCAGCTTCTCAGGAGGAAAAATCCTAAAGGAAAGACTTTTCATAAAAGATGTCTGTGACAACTGAGGGCAGAGCTGGACCCAAAGCTGCTGTGTCTGAGATATTCCAGGCACAGCTCCCTCCCCCAGCATCCCTCCCATCCCTGCACCAGTTGGCTGTGCCTGAGCAGCTCAGCATCACCCCAGGTGTTACAGCTCCCTGGCGTGCAGGTGGGCAGAGTCCCCGACCCTCCATCCCTGCGCCACCTCCCCGCCACACAGACAATTAGATTTATTCCTGGGAACTGCTCTTTGCTGCTCCCCCTGCCAGCAACCCAAGCTGTTTTCTTCTGTGGTCAAGCCCTGAGGTTGTCTGTGGCTCAGCTTTGCATTTTTGGAGGCCTCCACGCGATCTGCTCACATTCTCCTCCTTGCCAGGAGATCGGCGACGTTGCAAGGCTGACCTCGCCTTGCCTCGCCAAGAGGTCGCCTGGCAGGCCAAAAGACTTGTGCAAGAGGGTTTTTTTTTTAAATTAGAAAAAAAAAAAAATTGCAGAGAAAGCAAACCCCAGATGTCCTGGAAGAGCCAGAAGCAAAATGACTCCAGCTCCCTGGGTGAGGCTGCTGCTATTTAAAGCAGCTGGAGCAGGGGAGGTTGTACAATGCCCATTCTGTTGAGGAGGGGGTCGAGGGGTGCTGGATTCAGCTTTGCTCTCTGGGATAAATCCTGCACAGACCCTTCCTCCCTCTCCTGATGCCAGTGGAGCTGTGGGGGTGAAACACAGTGCAGGCTCTGTCTCAGAACTTGGAGGCTCAGTGAAGATATTCAGCCTCCGGGAGCGATCTGATGTGTGTGTCTATTTATTGATATTCCAGGAGTATAACATAAGACTTATCTGTTTTTTCCCTCCCTGAAATGTCTCTATTTATCCAAATTGCATGGATGGGTTCCTATTGTACCTGGTAGGGTAACACAGATATTGGAAGACTGGATAGAGTGGAGATGGAGATGAAAAAATCTGTTTTACTCACAGAGAGATGCCTGAATCACATCTGACCATATTTCTGCCCCAGACACTCCCAGCCTGGCACCTGCATGGCTTTGCTGTTGGAGGATATAGTTTTTGCTCTGAGTTTGTTTGAAAAGCATTTTACTGAGAATGGGAATGTGACGGTATTCACAGGGGTCTCAGGTTGAGGGAAGAGACGAGGATCTGACTCCATGTTTCAGAAGGCTGATTTATTATTTTATGATATATATTATATTAAAACTCTACTAAAAAAATAGAAGAAAGGATTTCATCAGAAGGCTAGCTAAGAATAGAAAAAGAAAGAATGGTAACAAAGGCTTGTGGCTCAGACTCTCTCCCGAGCCAGCTGGACTGTGATTGGCCATTAATTAGAAACAACCCCATGAGACCAATCACAGATCCACCTGTTCCATTCCACAGCAGCAGATAATCATTGTTTACATTTTGGTCCTGAGGCCTCTCAGCTTCTCAGGAGGAAAAACTCCTAAGGAAAGGATTTTTCGTAAAACATGTCTGTGACATGGGACAATCTTTGGGTAACCCGGCAACAACTTTAGGACAAAATTTGGTGTTTGCAGAGCCAGCACAGACTTGGCTGTGCAGCTGTATCCAGGTTCAGGATGGCGCTGGAGTTTCATCTCTGGAAGTGCTCAAGGCCAGTCTGGATGAGGCTTTGAACATCCTGATGCAGTGAAAAGTGTCCCTGCTCATGGCACGGGGTGGGATTGACTGGTCTTTAAAGTCCCTTTTAAGCCAAGCCATCCTATGATTCTTTATTTAAAGAAATACTCAACACTAGGAAAGGCAAGACAGCCAGATAGGACCGGAACTGAATGCTAAAGACAGAGTTTGCTCTGTTTCCTCCATGCAGCACTGGGAGCTGGTGCAGCTGATGGAACATGTGGGTGACATTAGATGAATACATTGCATTTCCCCGTTTCAATGTCATTACCCCGTCGTTGTCAGTGATCCAAAATATAATAGGATTTGTACAGCTGATTTATCCTGTAAACAAGCAATATTAGCCAGGCACGTATTTAGACAAGGAGAGAGAGTGGGAGAGGCAGAGTGAGGGAACGTGCAGCAGGGAACAATAAAAATTCACTCCTCCTAATGAGGGAATGACCCAGTGTGGTGGTGTTTGAGGGTCCCCAGGACAAGGTGAGAGATGAGAATCTTGACTCCCTGTTTCAGAAGGCTGATTTATTATTTTATGATATATATTATATTATGATATATATTATATTATAAGAAAATTATATACTAAAACTACACTAAAGAAAGAGAAAGGAGACATCAGAAGGCTGGAAAAGAATGATAATAAAAACCCGTGACTGACCAGAGTCCTGACACAGCTGGACTGGGATTGATCATCAAGTAAAAACAATGCACATGAGACCAATCAAAGATGCACCTGTTGGTAAGCAACCTCCAAACCACATTCCAAGCAATCAGATAACCATTGTTTACATTTCTTTTCTGAGGCCTCTCAGCTTCTCAGGAGAAAAATCCTAGCGAAAAGTTTTTTCATAAAATACGTCAGTGACAACCCAGCACTCTTGGGTTGGGGCTGTTGGTGGGGATCCCACTCCAGACAACACAGGGCTGGGATTGTGATGGTGTCCCTGCTCCCAGGGCTGCCTGCAGCCTCCCAGTTGCTCAGTCCTGCTTCCAAAGTCGGGAGCAGTTGGAATTTCAGTGAATTGACACTGCCTGGTACAAACGCTCTGAATTCCTCAAGATCTGCCCAGATAAGCAGCTACAAGCGGGAGATTTTCCCTTTCAGGGCTGGAGTGCTTTAGTTTGTTGTTTAAACTGATAACCCGGCCTCTTTAAATGCATCTTCTGTGAGATGATGGCCCCAGACACATCTTCATTCTCCCCCATACAGCATCTCCACTCTCCGTTATTTGTTGAGCGAGCCAAGCTCTCACCATTTCCAGCAGCACATACATCTCACTCATTACAGCACTTAAATCACCTTTGCAGGACCGTGGTGAGGTTTAATTAATGCTTTTAAGAGGCTCAGGGCTCTCGGGGTGAAGGTGTTGCCTGCATGCAAAGCAGCCTCGTTGTTTCATTTCTGCAGCGCTGCTGGCGCGGGTGGCACTTTGCAGCCCAAATGAAGATTTTTTTATTTTTTTCCTGTGTAACAAAATAATGATTATAGCAATTGTGATTGCAGCAGCAGTGAATTGCTGGTGGTGCCATCAAAGGGAGGCAGCCAGACTTTATCTGACCAGGTGCTGGTGTGTGTTCAATAGGAATGAGAAGCTGATCAGGGAAATGGGACATCCTTTAGGATAAATGCAGCACCTTCTCTCAAAGGTGTCTTTCTGCTTACACAAAACCCCCTTTTCACCTAAGATTTCCTGTCTCTGGGACTCATTCTCCCCATCTCAGCTATATATATATACCAGTGCTGCTGTGTTTCAGGTGTGTAGCTGAGCTTTGCTGCTGGAATAAGTTCTTACAGAAGAGCTCTAGCAGCTTATTTGATCAATACTTCCCTTTTGAAAAATCCCTAAATTCTTATTTACCCAACAGCCCGTGCCAGTTTCAAAGGCAGAGTCTCCACACTCAATAATCTCTTTTTTTGGGGGTGTGAAAAATTTTAAGTGAATTTTTCAAAGCACTGATCTGAGAGGCACAGAGATTATATTCCTCTGTTTATCCCTCAACGTTGCAGCCACACGATCCTCCGAGCCAGCAAGGGGAAGTTTATGGGACCACAGGAAAGCTCAGCTTCCTTTTACACCTTTTATAGCCACACTTGCTGCTCTTCAGGTCACATCCATCCTTCTGGCTTGTAGGAATGAACCTCAGTGGCCACACAGCTCTGGGGTGTAGTTTTCACCCCACCTGAATGGCTCAGGGTGCTGAGATTTGGAATTGTGATGCTGGAAATTTTCTGAAGAGATGGAAATGCAGTATTGTGAAAAACGCCAATCACTTGTTTTTTAAAATTTTAACAGTTTAATAGTAATAAAATGGTTATAAAAATAGTAATACAATTAGAGTAATAATAATAATTTGGACAATTTGGATTAGGACAATATGAGACAATAGAAACAAAGAGTTACAGATGTCCAGGTACCTTTTCTGGGCAGCATAAGCCCAAAAAAGGACCCACATTAACAGAGGATTAACCCTTAAAAGCAATAACCTGTTGCATATTCATACACATGATCCACGATGCATAAATTCCATTCAAACACAGGATTCTGTCTGGACAGTGTCAGCTTCTTCCTCTGAATCCTGACAGTGTCTTCAGAGCTGAGCAAGGCAGAAAGAAGTTCGTTTCTTCTCATAACGGAGCAATAAATTCTCTTTCTGTGAAAGATTCAGGTGTCCTGTGGCTGCTATCTCAGCGCCAGTCCTTTCTTTAGAAAAAGTATCCTACATAGCATCGTTTCTATTTTAACCTTATGTTATAACCTAAAATTGTATTTAACACTCTACTTAAGAGAATTACCACAGCATAAATTTCTAGCACAACACATATAATATCCATTTGAATATTTGCTAAAAGCCAATCATAAAATACACATTTTTCACAAATATGTAAAAGGGAAATTTGGCTGACACAGTGATGTTTGGGTTTTGGAATGGGAAGATCTCCATGAATGGAATATTTTATTTATTATGCTTGATTATCTTGGTCTGCATTGCTGCTGGAGGTACTGTCCCTTCTCTGTGCCTACATCAGGCTTCTGGGGTCTAACCAAGGCACTGGAAATACCACTAAAATCACAATATGACTTTCTTTCATGGGGACATGAGCAATTTCCCTCTTATCTTAGAATGGTTAGGTTGGAAAGGACCTTAAAGCTCATCCAGTTCCACCCCCCTGCCATGGACAGGGACACCCACCAGAGCAGGTTGCTCAGAGCCCCCAACAGCCCAGTGCTGCTTCCAGAACAATCCCAGCAAAAGCAGGAATCAGAGATGGAGAACAAGCAAAAAAGCAATCTTTGCAATTGTGTCACCATGGCTGTGACAGGGTCAGATGAAAGCAGGGCTCTGCATCTCTGAGATGTGACAAAAAAGAAAGGAAAGCAGCCAGAATTGTTTAAATTTTGTATTATTGGGCTCTAGAAAATGTGTAGGGGCTCACTAATGGATTTAGCTTGTGCACATCTTTGGGCACTTAAAAAGGCAGGACATGGAGGATGCTACATTTATAGCACAAATTTCCAGCACAATTCCTTTTATCCACAATTACTGATAATCACCCAGCTCTGCTGAGCAAAAGGCCAGAAGACTGAAGGAACCTGTTGCTCCCTGCAAGAAAGGCAGCCTCCTCTTCAGGAAATTGCAAATTTTACGACGTGGAGGAACATGGTGTGGACTGTTGGGGAGCCTCACACTCACAGCAGAGCAGGAACATAAATGCAGGCATAAAAAGTCTGTACTCCATTAAGATTCTGCGGCGCTCTGGAAACTTGACACCAGTCCTTGAACTGATGCTTAAACTACAGACCTAAAAAACCAAATGCCTGTACCAGCTCTAGTCAATTTGAGTAACTTTCCCTCTTGTTCCTGCGTTCCTGAGCTGTGTCTGAACGAAAACCTCTTCAGCATAGCGGGTGCAATTTCCCTATAATTGGTAAAGTTCCTGTAACTGCTCTGTCATTTGTGTATGGTGACGTGTAATTGCACAGCAACCACTGCTGTGGGTGCACAAGTGAAAAGCAGTGTGCAATTAGAATGTATTTCCAAATGCTGGCTCTTGATCCAGCTTCTGTTCTATCACAGAGCACCCTGGGGAAACAGGGTTGGGTATTTTTGGATGTCATCAGACTCCAGACTGACCGCTCCAGACTGAAGAGGGGTGGGTTGGTGATCTGTGCTATCTTTGGTCGCCGCCCATCTCTTTGAACACAAAATTTCAATCTGCAGATGACAAAGGTCTGCAACCAGGCAAACCTGCAGCCTTTTCCTGACCCAGGATGGGGAGTGTTGGAACCCTGGATGCTGAGAATTTTAAATTTTCTGTGCTTAAAGGCACAAAGAGAACCCTGCATTTGACCTGAGGCCATGGAGAAGGCTTTCAAAATTGATTGATAGCCCTGGGATTGTGGGTGTGGAGTTGGTTAGAAGTGTGTAATATCACAGGGTGGAAAACTTAGAGTTTGGGGTTTTAGAATATAGAAATAAATATAAAGCAAGATGGAGGTTTTAAGGCAGAGACAGGTTGTTCTTCTTTACCTTCTTCTTCCTTCTTCTTCTTCTTCTTCCTCCTTCATGGGTTTGGGTGATGTTTTTGTAAAAAAACAGAAAAACCCACATTGCAGGCTTCAAGTGATCAGTTATTGGGTTAAAAGGGAAAATAATCTAGATGTCCTTTCTTAATTGGATAGTTTAGTCTTAAAAGACCTTGTAACCAGAGATTGTTGGCCATTTTGTGCCTTGCTAATGAAAGGCTGCCAAACTCATGGTTGTGAGACTGTTTTACTGATAAGAAACAATAAACACCTGAGTGCGAACATGAACTGCCATCTCAAGTGCCTTCAATCCAGACCCAGAGAAACCAATAGAGGAGGGCAGTGACAGGCATCAAATTCCAGGAATGACGTGTCAGGAGGGAAAGCCAGAGGGGCCCTGTCCATCCTGCGCTGGGATTTCACAGCTCAGCACAGCAGCAGGATGAAGTGTGATGGCTCTGCTGAGGTTCTGTGGGGAGAAAGGGCAGGTGGACCAAAATCCAGTGATTTCACAGGAGGCAGCATGGCCTGAAGCAGAGACACTGCATGAGGGAGGGTCAATCCAGCCTCAGGCATGCCAAGTCCTCATGCCATGGGCAGGACAAAGCAGCACCCAACCATGAATTCACCTTGCACTCAAACATGCTCAAACCACCAAGAGAATGTGTGCCGACAAACAGGAGCAGCACAAGCCTTGGGGACCATCCTGCTGCTGCTGGAATTTAAAGTCCTGTGGTTTGCAGAGAGATGGTTTCCATTATTTCCAGCTCCACTCTGTGGGGATTTATAGTTCACCCCTGCTGCAGGTGTCCTAGACCTTAAATTTCTTAGCTTGTGTCTCTTCAAATAGCATGAAGCTCCTGCTGAGAGGTTTTTCTATGTCTTCCATCTCTCTAGATTTTTTAATATCCTATTGAGGGCACATGTGCCCACCTTCACCCTCACCCAGCCCTTGCAGCCAGGTGATGGAAAAGACCTTGGATGTCTCCTTGCAAAGACTCAAATGCCTGTAACCGTTGATTTCTTACTGCTGCTGGCTGCCTGGCCCTGCTGGCAGCACAGACATCCATTAATGTGTGTTCCCTCCATCCTCTGCATCAGCCAAGCCTGAGATAACAGCAGAGAGGAGCCAAGTACCTGCCACCACATGAAGACAGGGCTGTTAGGTATTAGCTGTAAATCAAAGGCAAGACTTGGCCACTGGGACAGCCTTTATCCCTGGTGAGTCTGTGGAATTGCTTTGGAGCCTGCTGAGATATCTGGGAAAAAAGGGCTCCAGTGCTTTGATTGAGGAGGAAGATTCTGCTGGAGTGAAAGCAAGGAGGAGTGAGGGGTGGCTAATCCTTTATCGAGGCTCTTCCCCAAATGTGGATTAGGCTGTGTTTGATCATCAGGGGCTGCTTCAGAGGCAAACAGTGAAAGCAGATGTTTAAGGGACAATTGGTGCATTATGAGCACTGTTTGTCCCTGTCCCCTGATATTTGGTGCTTCTGCCACTGGTGCAGTGCCAGCACACTCATTCCTGCTGGGAATGAGATGAGGACAGGCAAGGAGGTGATGGAATCAAATCTCCAACCCTTCTGCTGAATTTGGGGGTTTTGAGCGCTCAGTCAATCCCTCCAGGACTGAGCCAGCACCAGCCTTGTAAAGCCATCCTCTCCAGGAGGGCTTGGATATGTTAATTTGATTTCAATATCAATATTTATTTGATAGGTTTAATCCTGGAGGAGGCAAACACCTGCCAGAATCCTGTAAATCAGGGCGATTCTTTTGCACATCCTTCATGTTTCAGTGGTGACTTTGACTCTTGGCCATGGTGTCAGGGCTGCAGATGGTTGGTGACATGGGCAGAGGTGGCAGGAGCAGAACACAACCAGGTAGAGAAGCAGCTGGTGGGACTGGGAAGGGCATTTATACCTTGGGAGCTGCCAGTCCATCTCAGATGAAGATATTTTGGATATGCAGACCACCTGTGCTTCTCAGTTTCCCTGGGGCAGGGTGGTGGCGAGAAATATTCCCTCATTTGCAAGTGGGAATTCGGTGTGGGATGATGAAGTGGTTGATCCCAGCCCAGCATTCCAACTACAGGGCCCCATTCCCTTCCAAGTTACCTCTGGCTGTGGCTTTCTGGGTTGGATTTTAACTGCCCAGGATGTGAGAGTTGCTGATATCATTCCCAGCAGCATCTCTTTTTTCATTCCCTTTGCCTCTCCCTGCTGCTATCCCAGGCACCAAGTGAATTCCTGCCCTCACCTCCCCCTTCATTCTGCAAAGTCGTTAACATGAAATTGCCAGGCAGAGAAGCTCCAGAGAGTTTAACGTGGCTACTTTATATTGCTGCTAGGAGTGTCTGGAATTGAAAATAAACCTGTGCTTGCAACTCCTGACCCTTTCATCATAAATCCAAACTTCCTTACGCGTCTGTCTTTGCTGCAGAGGATGACTGTATTTCTGGCTCTACAAAGGCCTGTGTGCAGCTGAGAGCCACAGCTGTGCAGGAGCTGGGTGCTGTTTATTTGGAGGGTTTTTACTTGCTGGCATTTTTTTGGCAGATGATCCCCAGAGGAAATAACTCAAATATGTTCAATGAAAATAGTTTTCGTGTGGCTTGCTGGCCTTGCTGCTGTTCCTGGGGGAGGGTTGTCCACATGGCAAACCAGCAATGCTCTGATTGCTTGTCTGGCACCCAACCAGCAGCACACAGAGTTCTAGAATAGTTTGGGTTGCAAGTGACCTAAAGACCACCAAATTCCACCCCCTGCCATGGGCAGAGACAACTTCACCTATCCCAAGTTGCTCCAAGCATTGTCCAACCTCACCTTGGACACTTCCAGGGAGCCAGGGGCAGCCACAACTTCTCTGTTCCCCACCCTCATCATAAACAATTTCTTCTTTAAACTTAGTATGACTCTACCTTCTTTAAAAACAATTGCTCCCATATTTCTGTGTAAGCCCTTCTTACAAGGATGTGTTCTCCTATCAGTAATGCCAGGGGAAAAAAAGATGAAATAAATAGGCTTAAATTTAATTTTGTGTCAGTGTGGGATTGATGAAACCTCAACAGGTTGGAGACAAATCACCACAGGTGTTTGTGGTTAATGCTGTGATTTTGGAGCTTGTGTCCTCCCAGGCTCCTGCCTGGGGTTGGGAGGGTCTGGATAGAGTAGAAAGGCAGCCAGAGGAGGTTGTGGGTCCTTTCTGGTCTCAAGTGCTTCAGGTGGAGGGGTTGGTTTTGGCTGTGCCAGCTCTGCTGGGTTCATCTCATTTCACTGTTTGTCAGAGTAATTTTCTCTGGTTTGGGATGGAGCTTTGCACCCTGCACCTTAGGTAAGATGTCTGCTGGCACTATGAAGCTTTTCATCATCTTGGTGGTGAAGAAAGCTGTCCTGTTTTCCTTGGAAACTTTCCTCCCTTTCCCCTCTTTCTGCTGTTTGGGAGTTTCCTGCTTTCAGCCGGAGGTGATTGATTCCAGTTTGTCGGAGTGAGCACTTAGGCAGTTTGATTATACCCCTGAAACACAAATTGTGCTCATCTCCGAGCTTAAGAGTTTCTGGGCAAATTGGGCCTGACTTGGAGACGTGGATTCTTGGATCTTACACCCACAGGAAAATTCAGCTTGGAGGGACATCAAGGGACCACACAGTTGGGCCGAGGGGCGTTGGAAATTTGGGGGCCGATTAGGGGTTGGAAATTTTGGGGCCGATTAGGGGTTGGAAATTTTGGGGCCGAGAAACCACCTGGAGTAGTTTTGTGGTCACCTGGTTCTGTTGGAAGGTGCATTTCCATTTTGGTTGGGTGGTTCCTTCTCTGGCACACCTCCTTTCCCTGCTGATTATGGATTTCCTCGCTCTAAAGCTGGGTTGCAGATTTATCTTGGACTTGTTGCTGTCATTTTGGACTAGCAGCATCCTGCCTGCTGCTGCTGGATGCTGCTGATCTGCTCCCTAATTGCTCTTTTAGCTCTGCTAAAAAGGGCAGTCCACAAACACTAATGACTCCTGCAGGCCAGAGCTCAGGCTAGCTGATCCCTCCTAATGGCCCTTTGAATTCCTCCTAGGTTTTATGTATTTATAAACACATTTAGGACGCATTATTCTTCTATTCAGCAAAACCATCTGTAATTATTGCCCGTAATTGCTGGGTGAGGATAAAATGAATCAACTATCAGGCTTTTACTGCTGGTGAACTCGAGCAGGGACCATCACTTTTTTTAGCTGTGTTTCCAGGAAGATGCGAGTTCAAAGAAAATTGACGTGGTCCTTTAGTTCTGATATATCAAAACTAGGCAACCTTCCTACACTTCATTATTACTTCTCTAGGCCTTAGCAAAACATTTTGAGTGTTGAAATCTGTGAGTGGCCCCAGAGAAGTTAATAAAGTCCAACTGCTCTGGCAGTTGTGTGCTGGGATATTTGGGGTTTTATTTGATTTATTCTGTGGAGATCTGTGATCTGCATTAGCTTCACCTGCCTCGATGGTGCCTGAAGGTAGAAGAGCTGCCAGTGCCACGTTCCTGTTGTGTTTCTGGAACTCCCTGAAGCCCAAGGAAACGCCCTTAGGGACAACTGGATATGACATTAATTTAAGTGGAAGGGATCCCATGTGGTGAAAATGCTGCTGAGTTCAAATGCAGTGGGTGCTGGAGCTCAGGTAGCAGTATTTGATGGATAGGGGTTTTTCTCTGGTTGTTGGGAGTTCATGGATATCTCCCAAAAAAAAAAAAAAGTTGGAAATCCCCCGTGGTAGCTGTGGAAGCATCCCTCCTCTCCAAAGGACTACAGGAAATTACAGCATCCCAGTTAAATCAAAGAATGGTTTGGGTTGGAAGGTTCCTTAAAGGAAGGAAAGATGGGTGCTAATGTCCTTACAAACAATTCGGTGGGTGAGGGGTCTTTAGGAGGAATGGGTGCTAATGTCTTTGAAAGGGGCCTCAATGTCTCTGCCAACCACAAAACCTGGGAATTTGGGAATTTTAACTACGGTTTGAACTTCTGAACTTTAGGGTTGGACAAATGGGTCCGGGTAAAGTCTGAGGCACTTCTGGATGGTGGATCACCTGAACTGCTGAGTTTTGGGGGAAATGATGGGTTCAAGGGGGGATATGTGGGAGGTGGATTGGGAAGGCTGCACCTTCCTGGTAATGGGGAAAGGAAGAGGGTGAGTTTAGGATAAAAGGAGGCTGTGTGCTCTGAAACCTAGAGAGTGAAACCCCATGGGGGTATGCCCCAGTGTGCTCTCTTCCCATTTATTCCAATAAAATTGCAGAACTCCTCTGTCTCTTTTATGGACCCTGGCTTTTCACAGCGTGTTTTTCCCCCACATCATCCAGTCCCACCCCCTGCCATGAGCAGGGACGCCTTCCCCTATCCCAGGTTGCTCCAAGCCCTGTCCAACCTGGCCTTGGACACTTCCAGGGATCCAGGGGCAGCCACAGCTTCTCTGGACCATGTGTGCCAGGGCCTCACCACCCTCACAGCCAAAAGTTTCTCCCCATCTAATGCTGCTCTCTGGCAGTTTGAAGCAATTGTCTCTTGTCCTGTCCCTCCATCCATTGTCCAAAGTTCTGCTCCAGCTCTCTTGGAGTGCCCTGAAGTACTGGAAAGGGCTTCAAGTTCATGATATTTAATTCTTACCATGGTCCCTTCTGCAGATTTGGCCTGGGCTGACCAGCTGACCATCTATTGCTTGGACAATGCCTGGACACTCCTTGGAGGATGATAATTTCCAAAAGATATAACATAAGCAACCTTGCTGAGTTCAGAATTAGGAGAGGAATGGTTATTTAGGCTTTGTAGATGTGATCCTTAGTGTTGGGTCCAGAGGACAGGTCAGGATCTATTTTATAATTTTATTTGCCAGTGCAGATTAAGCTCAGTAATTCTTACTCTGGATCTACAGGAATGGTGTGCTTTTTGACTTTTTTTTTTTTTTTTGACAGAACTTAGGGATGTTTAAGACATTTTCAGCAGACTTTCACTTGATTGGTGAGTCTTGACTGGTAAAACTGACTGGTACAGCAGTAGGAAAAAGGCTTAATGTAATGTATCCTGCTGGGCTGTCATTCAACAGAACCAACTTTCTAGTTCTCCTTCTGGCTGTAACTCATTGTGTAACTTCAGAGAGGTTTTTTTTTCTTTTTTCCACCTCTTTCTCCAGTCCTCCTCGATTTTTGTCAGCCTGCATAAATTACAGGCATGTTACGCAATGGATGGATACTTCCCAAATGGCTGAAAAATTGGTGACTTCAGCTGTTTACCCTCTTTTCCTTTCTTCCTTTGCAGCTGTTAACAATTGATGACAATTTCTGTGGCCTGGATATGAATGCCCCCTTGGGAGTATCATCCATGGTGCGAGGGCTCCCCATTTTCACCGAGGATGGGGACAGGATGACCTCGGTGATTGCCTACGTCTACAAGAACCACTCCCTGGCTTTTGTGGGCACCAAGAGTGGGAAGCTCAAGAAGGTAAGACCTATGTGGTCCTCTAACTCAGATTTTCATGTTTTTATGGTGATTTATTGCGTCGAGCATGAGCGCGGTCCTTGTCCTAAGGTGCTCCTATTTTGAGGATGAAAAATGGTTTGGTTGGCAAAGAAACTGTGTTTCACCCTCAAGGGATAAAGATGATCTGAGAGAGGATAAAATCCTCCTCCAAAGTGGTTATTCATCAGGAAATTAATGCTTCAAAAGTCAAACCACAGTTGCAGATGGACGTGATGTAATTTGCATCCAACAGAAATTTTTGGTGTTCAGACCATCTCTAATTGAGTCATTGATCACAGGGTGTCTATGCATGCTGGAGAAAATCAGACTGGAGATGAAGTTTGGGAAACAGGATCCATGCCCTGGAGATCTTTCTTCAGAGCAGTGTGACTGGGCTGTGATCTCACCACAAGCCCAGCACGGGATCAGCGGCCGCTCTGCTGACATCAGGCTGGGGTTTGTGCTGATGGAAGAGGGTTTGCTTCAAAGGAAAGCTGTGTCCTGAGCCATAATGAGCTTTGTGTTTATGGCTGATGCCACGCAAACAGAATCAAGGGTGTGTTTGTGCTCCTCTCTGGGTATTCTCACTGGAAATGTGCCCATTGCATGGCTGAGGTTTGCCTTGTGAAGCCCCCAGAGAGGCTGGGGAGGTGGAGTCCTCTACCTGTGGCTTTCCCAAGGAAAGATGAGTTGTTGGAAGTGGGCTAATGACGGGAACTGGCTCCATTTCAGCCCCCCTGTGTCAGTCTGACAATGTTGGTTGAGCCCAGGAATGTTGTAAGACATTGCCTGTGCAAGGTGATGGTGGCTTGGCCATGGTCATGGAGATGGGGGAGAAGCTGGGAAGGGAGGTTGGGCAGAGCTTGGAGATGTTTTAGGATGTTGTTTCCTCTTTAAATCCCTTTTGCAAGCAAAGATTTCCAAGTTGGGGCAAATAAAATGCTGTGAAAAGGTGACCCACTGTGACTTGTGGGGAGTGAAGGGACTTGTTTGTTCATGGATGCTTAGGGGTAGTCTGGAATCTCTGGTTTTATTCCTTTACCTGCTTCTTCACTTGAAAAGCAAATCTGGGCTGTAAATTCAGATGGCATTTCCCCCATGCTGAGGGAGGAATGGGATCCTGCCCACTGCCAAATGTCTCTGGCTTTGCTCGAAGCAGAGGAAAGGCTGCTCGTGCTTTTGAAAAGAAAATATGGTAGGTTTTCTTTTATTATTATTCAGGCATGTGAAAAAGGAGCCAAATGGTTTTAAAAAATGGTCATAATAAAAATAATCTCCTCCTCTGGCTAATTAGCTTTTGCTTCCCTGTCATGTGTGATATCATAATAAACTGTTCAGTTCTCCAGTCAGTCTCTTGGAGGGAGGGAAATGGGGCAGCTGAGATCTGAATGGTAAATATCAAAAAGACCTAAACTCTTAATGACTGCTCTCCCTGCACTCACAAGCTTTTGGTTGGGGTTTTTTTTTGGCTTCAGGAGAAGAAAACTCAGCCACAGCTCTGTGTTTGCCTTTGCAGGTTGCACTGCAGAGTCCAAGATCTGATTCCTTTTTAATAGGGGGAAAAAAGGAGAGAAATCTTTCTGTGCTTTATGGAGTGTGGTAGGGAGCAGAGACAGCCTTATAGGGTAAAGAATGAGCAGAAGTGGCTGGTGTAACTTGAGAAAGGGAATAAAATGAAGCTTTTTCCTAACATGCTGAATATTCCACTTGTGGTAGTTCTCACTTTGGGTGAGTTAGAGCAGAGCTGGAGCCTTGGGCTGAGATTTGCTCAGGTGAATGAATTTCTACCAAAGAGGCAGAACACAAAGCAAAATAAGGATCCCCTAACTATGTGTGATTGTTTTGGACCAGTTGACCCAGACTCCTGGAAACCTTTAGGTCCAACCCAATCCTTGCTGTGTCTTCTGCAATCCCTGACTCTGCTCCTCACATTGTCCCCCTCCAGTGCTCCTGAGGGTGTCTGACCCTGGGCCAGCAACCTGTCACCTCCTCTGGGTGGTTTGGCACTCAGGACTCTCCCCTGATGCTCCTTGACCCCTGCCATGGACCTTTGCATGCTTTTTTTTCCACCTTGGCCCATCAATCAGGTCCTGCCAGGAAAATGCTGCATTGGGATTGCAGCTCCAGCATAATCCATGATTTCAGCATGAAGTTTGTTTTCTGTTCAAAAACAGTGGTAAATTGGAGTCAGCCTTGCAGGATTAGATGAAACTCCTGGACAAATCCCAGGAGCTGGGATTTCTTTTTTTATTTTTTGTGCCGTTGGGTCCTACCAGGGGTGTCATGCTCTGCTGCTTCTCCTGGTGCACTGCAGCTCCTCGGTCAAGCTGCAGTGGAATATTTGGGATGGCATGAAACAGGAGTTCTGAGATTATCCCCAAGACAGCAGAATTTATTCTGTGCTTGGAAGACTTGCTGCAAGCCATTTCAAGATGGTTTTGGAGAAACTTTGCTGCTTTTTTTTTCCCCTGCAGCCTCAGTATTTTCCTCTCTGTGTGGTTTTTTTTTTTATGTATGAAAGTGGCAGACTGTGTATCAGATTTTGATTTATGTGATCCATGAATGCTCTGCAAAATACCCACAGTCATAAAGCAATATCTGTTAGTTGATATACAAATGTCACATGTGTCAAAGGAATTTATCCAGTGGCACACACAACTGAAGGAAAATATTGTGCTTTACAGGAACATATCATTAAAATGAATACTTGCAGAGCATCAGGAGTCTGCCCATGTAACCAAGACAACAAAGAGGGAAAGAAAAGGAAAAACCAAGATAGAGATA
>NW_005054430.1:204158-221911 GCF_000277835.1 Geospiza fortis | reverse complement strand
CAAAGGACACGCTTGGCCCCAGCTATTTCACTGCCCCAGGCAAAATACATTTTGCAACCCCTGCTCATTCACAAAGCTCCCTGTGCAGTCCGTCAGGAAGGCACAGAATAATGTGCTGGAGAAATATTCCCTCCAATTCTGCTGCCTTGTCCATGGCACAGCCCTGTTGTATTTGCAGGGTCCCCCGACGAAGGAGGGAATGCTGAATCTGACTCCATGTTCTCAGAAGGCAAATTTATTATTTTATGATACTATATTATATTAAAGAATACTATACTAAACTATACTAAAGAATGCAGAAAGATACTTAAGGTAGAAAGCAAAAAAAGATAATAATGAAAACTGGTGACTCTTTCCAGAGTCTCAACACAGTTTGGCCCCAATTGGCCAATGAGTGGGAACAACTCACAGCAGAATCCAGTGGAACAATCACCTGTGGGTAAACAATCTCCAAACACATTCCACATGAGCACAACACAGGAGAAGCAAATGAGATAAGAATTGTTTCCCTTTTCTGTGAGGCTTCTCAGGAGAAAAACCCTGGGCAAAAGGATTCTTTCAGAGAATGTGAATGTGACACAGCCCGGCCCTGCAGAATGAAGAAATAAATAGGATAAAAATGAAGAGCTGTGGAAAAGGAAAAATTCTCCCTGTCCGTATCTAACACATAAAACCCACTGTCCTTGCATTAAAGGTTTATTGGGAGTTTGTGACTTCTTGAGGATGGAGAAGGGTGGCCCAGGGAGGTCCTTTGCTCTGCCAGGAACTTCTGGTGTGTCTCCACATCTCATTTCCTCTCCTGCGAATGGCAGTGAATGTTTTCCTTGCTGAAGAAAATGAACGTATTAAGTGCTGTGAGGTGTGTGATCACCTCAGCAGCTTAACTCAACAGATCAGGTGGGATAGAAAACCAGCTCCTGACTACTCATGGCGTTGTTTAATGAGAAACATTTAATCTTGCTGTGCTTTGGTAAGAACCCAGTGTCTGATTTCCTCCTGTGCTGGCTGTCCCATGTGTCTGTACCACTTTGGTGGTGAGAGCTCCCACAGTTTAGTGCAATCCAGGGATCCTGATGGGCTTCCTTGGCTGCAAACCCCTCTGCACCCCGGGGAATGCTTCAGGCAAAACCCGTGGCTGAAATGCAGTTGGCAACCCTGGGAGTTTTTAGTGATTTCTTCCAGGAGATGCAAAAAGAAACTTGAGTTTAGCAAATGTCTGGTTTGTCTCCATGCAAACAGCACAGGAGCTATTCCTGGGGATGTTCTCCCTACAAACCACTCTGCTGTAAAACAGCCAGGTGCCAAAATTCCCTGGCTTTTTATTTTTTCCTCTGCTCATTCTCTCATTCACACTCAGCTCTTCAGTGGCAGGAAAAAAGCAGGGATATACCCATGGGCTTGGTTTGGATTTTTTTTTTTCTTGGTGCCACTAATACCTGGCATCACTAAAAGAGTGTAGCAGTGTTCCATATTCCTTGTATTCCTTCCCCAGGCATTTAATTTATGGGTCACTGCTTCTGTACAGATCATTTCCAGTCAAAGAAATACAACTTACCTGCAATAATTCTGTGGGGAGGTGCAGGTGTAAAGGGAGAGTTGAGCTTACAAAAATGTCAGCCTGGGAGCAGCCCCAGGAATTGCATTTCTCACAAAAAAAAGAGAAAGATCTGGTCTATTTTGAAATGTTTATTTGACAATGGAGTAGTAGAAATTTTCATTTATTTGAAACTTCCCTGTAAGAAATTGTTTTTATTCCATCCAAATATTTCACTGAAAGCCTTTTCTATGCTGAATTCCTTGCAGAGAGAGAACTTAAAAACCAACACTTTCACTCTGTGGGCTCTATTTAATTTTTCATCAAATCCAATCAGTTTGTGGTCTTTTGAAGGGTTTTTAGATGTGGAATGTCGTGTGGGGTGAAGGTTTTCACTTGGATCCCACAGCTCTGAAATCTGGCCAGCACTTCCCATCAGGTATCAACTCTGTTTAGGTGTATCAACCAGGTATCAACCCACCAGGTGTCAACATCCTCAGTTCCATGGTTATCCATTCTCTGGATAACCCTGAGCCCTTGGGACCCTGCTTTCCCTGGATCCAGAGACACCACAGGGAGAACTTAAAATCTGGGAGCCGGGATTTGCAGTTCTCATTTTGGCCCCTCTCACCGTGGTGTCGGGGAAGTGCTCAGTTGTGATTGGAAGTGTTCAAGGCCAGGTTGGATGACGAGGTCTCTGGTGTTGAGATGACTCTGAGGTATTAAAAGTCTTTTTCCCAGCCCTGAGACTGAAGAAGAAGTCAAGATTAGTTGGTTCTGCTTTTCAAGGTTGTTTATTTTCTCTTATCTATTCTATTCTTTCTCTGACCCACTGAGATCTGTCCAGCAGGTCGGGTTGTGGCACAGTCCCTGCCCTTGGGGTGGTGTTGGCTTTTTATACTAAAGAACTGTGTGTACTTTATTTACAATAATTTTCCAACCCCTATCACCCATGTTACACAGTCTGTCTCTACTCTAAACCAATCCAGAAGTGTCACCATCACAGCAGAAGATGGAGGACAAGAAGGAGAAGAAGGACAGGACATGCCAGATTCCTGGCATGGAGGACAAGAAGGAGAAGAAGGACAGGACATGCCAGATTCCTCTATCTTGCCTCTTGAACCCCCATTCTAAATCCACAAAATTCTACTTTTTCACGCTGTGACAAATTCACTATCATTCTACTCAAACCCTTGTGGCTTGTAACTCCTCACACAAAGTTGGTAATTGTTTCCATGGGCTAGAATCAAAGGCACAGGTGTTTGTGACTCTGTGCCAAGGTCTCTGAGCCCCTGCCAGGGTCTGGAATCACCCAGGGCAGCCAGAGGAATGTCCTGGGTTCTGATAGTTGGATGGGGCTTGGAGCAGCTTGGTGGAGTGAAAGGTGTCCCTGGCCATGGAATTGGTGTCCCAGTTCCAGCAGGGACTTGGGATTTATCTCCCATCCGAGGAGGGGGCAGCCCTGGGATTGCCATGCTTGGAATGTCAGTCTGGTTGTAGCTGCACAGAGATCCTCACTGCTCCTCCAGGCCAGGGGGTTTCTGAATACACACAAAACAAGCCCTGCTCAGTTTTGATGCTCCCTGGAGGGAATTCTGCAGCTGACAGCTCTGTGTGAATGCCAGCAGGGAAACTCCGCTCCCTTCTCCTTCCCTCTGCTGCCTTTAAAGACTTTGGGATCTTTTGAATTTTATTTTTTCCCCCCAGCTGTTTGGCAGGTGGACTTGACTGCTCTGAAAACACGCTGGAGAGGCTCTGGCTCCTGCTGGGAAGATGGTTTCTGCAAGAGGGGCTGGTTCACCCAGGCCTCTCCTCACAGCTTCCTGAGCCAGCAGGAGTCCAGGTGCTTCACTGACTTGTCATGGAGCAGTGCTGGTTCCTGTCAGAATTTGATGTTTGTAGTTGTCTGTGCTCTACATTGACGTGCAGCTCCTCTTTGAGAGGTTGGTGCCAGCTTAGATGCCCGGAAATGAGTTAATTTTTCTGGCTGAAGCAGTCAAAGTTGTGGTTTTGGTAGCTGCGGTGAGCTCAGCACTTGGTACTCGTGTTGGGTGAAAGGGATGGTGGGAAGTTACTGGTTTCTCTGGGTCTGGATTGAAGGCACTTGAGATGGCAGTTCATGTTCACACTCAGGTGTTCATTATTTCCTATCAGTAAAACAGTCTCACTACTGTGAGTTCTGCAGCCTTTCATTAGAAGGCACAAAATGGCCAACAATCTCTGGTTACAAGGGCTTTTAAGACTGAACTATCCAATTAAGAAATGACACCTGGATTATTTTCCCTTTTAACCCAGTAACTGATCCCAAAGAGCCCACAATGGGGACTTTTCTGCCCAATTACAAAATGCCACCCAAACCCATGGAGAAGAAGGAAAAAGAAACATG
Source organism: Geospiza fortis (assembly GCF_000277835.1). Classification (NCBI taxonomy): domain Eukaryota; kingdom Metazoa; phylum Chordata; class Aves; order Passeriformes; family Thraupidae; genus Geospiza; species Geospiza fortis. Next base: position 217,991 of record NW_005054430.1, on the reverse strand, counting down.
AAGAAGAAACCCAGGATGACACCCTGTGCCCTCCATCTTGCTTCCATCCACAACATACTAAAAATCCCAAAGCCTCAATTTCTCACCAAGTGATGCACCTGCACTGCTCTCTATAATCTATTTCACAGTTTGTGGATTCCAGTCTATCTTGAAGGCTGGGAAACTTTCTCCATGGATGAGGGTCAAAGTCAGTGCTCCCTGGGGGTCAGGGCACCCCAGAGCAGACAGAGAAATATTCCCTGTGGTGCCCTGGATTTCCACAGGAATCAATGTGGACATTGTGCAGTGGCACAATTTCTCCTGGGTTGTGTAATAATCATTGTCTAGTGATCGTAAAGCCCTCAAACATCACCTAAACATGAATGGATTCTGTTCCCATGGGCGAAATCAAAGATGCAGGGTATGCAAATATGCTGCCAGTAGATGGAGAGAAGGTGATCACCTTGGGTTCAACTGCCAGGCCACATCCAGATGCTGCCTTCAGTTTTAGGCTACTCAGAACAAAAGCTTTGTTGACAACCAGAACAAGTTCAGGAAAGGGTCAAGAGTTTGGCCAGGAGCTGGAGAACCTGCCCTGAGAGGAGGGGAAGAGAGGAATGAGCTTATTCAGGCTGGGGTGAGAAAATGTGGAGGGACCAGGTTACAGCATTGCCATGCCAACAAGGGAGGTTATTGAGGAGTTGGAGACAGGTTCATCATGTTGGTGAGTGAGGAGAGGATGTGGAACAGCAGGCATAAGTTGGCATGAGAAAATTCCAACTGGATATAAGGAAAAGCTTTTTGTCCATGAGGACCTTGAAGAAGTAGTTCCTGTTCTGGGAGACTTTCAAGGCCAGAAGGGGCAGAACAACCTGGTCTGACCTCCCAGCAGAACCTGCTTTGAGCAGGAGGTTGGGTTAGACCTTGGGGTCTCTAGCTGCTCAGAATGACCCTGAGATGTGTTAGAAAGTCTCTTTTCCCAGCCTGGCACTTGGAGAAGGAGTCAGGGCTCTTAATTTCTCAGTCTCAAGGTTGTTTATTGTATCTTATCTGTAAAATTCTTTCTCCTGTCCTGCTGAGGTCCGCTCAGCAAGACAGTCTAAGGCACTCTGCCTGCCCCCAGGGTGGTGTTATCTCTTTATACTAAAAACTACGTGTACAATATTTACAGTAACTTCCCAATGCCTATCACCTATGTTAGACAGTGAGCTTCTACTCTAAACCAATCCAAAAGTGCCACCATCACAGCAGGAGATGGAGGCCCAGAAGCAGAAAGAGAAAGGCTGGACACGCCCAGATTCCTCTTTCTTGCTCCCTGAACCCCCATGCTAAAAACCCCAAAAATCTATTTTTCACACCGTGATAAATTCACTATCATTCTGCTTAAACTTTTGTGGCTTGTAATTCTTCATATAAGGTTGGTAATTGTTTTTTCCAAGGGCTAAATCAAAGGCATGGGGGTCTTGGGCTCTGTGCCAAGGTCTCTGAGCCCCCTGGCAGGGGCTCGAGTCCTCCAGGGCAGCCAGAGGAATTTCCTGGGTTCTGACAGTTAGAGACCCTGTGAGGTCCCTTCCAGCCTGGGTTACCCTGTGATCCATCCTCTGCCCTAAACCCCCATCAGAAGGGCTCTGTCCAGGCTCTGCTGCTGAACTGGTGCAGCCAGCACTTGTTTGAAGCACCCACTGAGGGTTCCATCACTGCAGGTGGCTGCTTTGCCTCTCACATCCCTCATTTTCCTCATTTCCATTGCTCTGGGATTTCCAGCTACAACTTGTCCACGTCTCACACTGCAGATTGTTGCAGTGTAAAACTGCAGGAGGAAAACTCTTTTTTTTTTTCTTTTTTTTTTTTTTCCTGTAACATGAAGGCTGCTGTTCCTGGGAAGAACTGGAGGCTGCTTTTTGGCAGAGAGCAATTAATTTTCCATGTTTCTCCTTCGAGTACCCCTCTCTGCTTTCTGACTACTCAGCAATCTCCGTGCTGGTGTGCAGGGTTTGGCTGAGCTGTGCTTTCACTGGGTGCTTTTCTTACATGTGTTGAGTGCTGCTCTTTTTTTTTTTTTGGATGTTCTAGTTTAGCTGTGACTCAGAGTCTTGTCAGAGATGGAATCTTGTGATCATGCAGTGAGATTTGCAAATAACTGTCTAATCCGTCCAAATTCTACACCAGCAGCTCTGCGCTGTGTGTTTTTGCTCCCAGCTCCAGGAGATAGAGCAGGCTCCAGTGAGCCCAATCCAACAAGGAAGGCAGCAGGCTGTGCCTTCATCTCTTCAAACCCTTCCTTTGAATGCAGCCTGCATTTGACAGCTTTGCAGAGCTGGGTTTCCCCTCAGAGGGCTGAGGATGTGTGTTGAGCACATGAGGGGCATATTAGTGACAAAACCAAACAGGAGGAGACAGGTAACAATGTCCTGATGCCTGTTCCTTGCTGGAATCCATGGGTCCTGCAGCCTCCTGGGGGACAGCTGGCTGTGTCCCCTGCCCTGTGGTGGTGGCAGGTGATGTTCTGCATGGTGTCAGCAGCTCTGTGGGGCGTCAGGCTGCAGAGCCTGGCATGGCTGTGCTGCCAGTGGAAATCGTGCAGGGGTGGGGTACAAGGAAAAGCAAATCTATTCCCATGTCCCTCTGGTCCATTTGCTTCTCTTTGTCCCTTTGCTCTCAGGGAAATGCTGTGGCTGGGACATCAGGTGATCAGCTTTGGTCTTCACCTGCTCCTTCTGCTCTCCAGCCTCCAGAGAGGCTGTTGAGCTCTCCATGCACTCCAGTGAATTCCCAGATGGATGCCCAGCCAAAAAGGCTCTTGTGATGCCTTCCTCCTCTCTAGCCCCCTCCTTTTTGACTGGGATAATGACTTTTCAGGGAGCCCTTGAAGTGCCTCTTGCATCTGCCTTTGATTTGAATGCCTCTTGCCTGCTGACCCTTCTTAAGGGAAGTCGGCTTAAGTGCAGTTCTCCTAATTAGTTTTGCTTTAATTTAATCTTTTGAAATCATTTTATCAAAAAGAGGAAACCTTCTCCCCACTCCCTTATTTTATCGGCCTGTTTTCATGCACGGTCTCTGGGTTTATTTCTCTGTTTCCCTTGTCTCCAGATAGGACATCATTTGCATATTTGATTAAGCTCTATATGTTATCAGGGAGCCAGTTGAAAGAAGAGCAAGTCCCTGATAAGGTGCTGTGCATCCATCTCTCCTTTTCACTTTGCATGTGGTTGTAGAAAGCTGATCTTTTGAAGAAGTGGTCCTGATGATTTTTTTTTTTTTTTGGGTGATTCTTCACATTGTCTTAATATTTGTCTGGACTCCCCAGGAAGTAGTTTGTGCTAGGAAAGCATTGAAGCTTTGGAAAATGGATGTCGTTTATTGAAATGCCATCTTTCTACAAACTGTTTGCAGAAGACCCAAAATGAGCCTGGATGCTGATCACTGGCCCTTGGCTGCTTGTTTTTCACCTTCCTCCACTCCATCCCCCTCACCACCCTGCTGCTGTATCTGTGCCCAAAATCAGCTCCTCTGGCCACATGTCTGATCTCTGTCTCAGCTGCTGGTGAGGGGAATGCAAACAGCACAGTTTGACAGCTCCTGGCCTTAGGAAGGGATGGGCAGAGGAGAGGAGCTGGGCACTGTTTGGGATGTGAACCTTGGTAGTGAGATCCAGGGGCAGATTCACAGAATTCTCAGAATCCCTGAGTTGGAAGAGACCTTCAAGCCCATGGCATCCAGCTCAGCCAGCCCCTGGCACCCAGTCTGAGGTACATCCACAGGTGCTGTGTGCTAAAACTGAATGCTCCCCATCAAACAGGAAATAAACTTGCAAACAGAGGTGGAGGGGACTCCAGATTTGTTTAGAAACCTGTTTTTGTCCACATTTGCTGTGGACATCTATGTGAACAACATACTCCATTCTCTGGAAGCTTTGTGGTTTGGCAGCACCAGCTGAGCTCTTTGGGCCTGTGAGTGCCTGTGGGACCTGCCATGGTGCCAGGAAAAGCATTTCACAGAATCACAGAATCCCTGGGTTGGGAGAGACCTTCAAGGCCATGGAGTCCAGCCCAGCCCCTGGCACCCAGTGCCACATCCAGGCTTGTTAAACACCCCCAGGGATGGTGACTGCACCCCCTCCCCGGGCAGCCATCCCAGAACTTTATCCCCCTTGCTGGAAAAGCTTTTTCCTGCTCTCCAGCCTGAATTTCCCTTGGCACAGCTCGAGGCTGTGTGCTCTGGTTGTGTCAGAGCTGCTGGAGAAAGAGCCCGAGCCCAGCTGGGCACAGGCACCTTTCAGGGGCTGCAGGGAGTGCTGGGGGCAGCCCTGAGTCTCCTTTTGTGCAGGCTGAGCACCCCCAGCTCCCTCAGGGGTTCCTCTCAGGGCTTGTGTTCCAATCCCCTCACCTCCTGCTCAATGGCAGGTGGAATATGGACCAACCACATCCTGGAGAGCATCAGGTGCAGCTTTGCTGGGTGGTGGAGGGAGGGGATTGCCCTGCCTTGCTCTCACTCTGAGTCCTGTGTGCAATTTTGGATGCCACGGTATAAGAAAGATAATTATAAAGCCATTAGTGTCCAAAGGTGGGCAATGAAGATGGAGAAAAGCCATTTGAGGAGTGTCTGAGGTCGTTTGGTTTGCTCAGCATGGAGAGGAAGAGTCTGAGGGAGAGCTCATTGCAGTCTGCAGCTTCCCCCTGAGGGGCAGAGACTGCTCTCCTCTGTCTGTGACCAGGGACAGGACCCAAGGAACATCTGGAGCTGTGCCAGGGAAGGTTTAGCTTGGAGATTAGGGAAAAGTTCTCCCCCAGAGGGTGGTGGGGCACTGAACAGTATCCCCCTGGGAATGGGCACATTCCACATTCCTCTGTCTATGACCAGGGACAGGACCCAAGGAACATCTGGAGCTGTGCCAGGGAAGGTTTAGCTTGGAGATCAAGGAAATGTTCTTCCCCCAGAGGGTGGTGGGGCACTGGCCAGGCTCTCCTAGGAATAGGCACATTCCCAAGGCTCCCAGAGCTCCAGAAGCATTTGTACAGTATTCTCAGGGATGTACAGGGTGGGATTTTAGGGTTTCTTGAGCCGGACTGGATGATCCTTGTGGGTCCATTCCAACTGAGGATATTCTGTGGTTCTCTGAAGCTCTTTAGAGGATCCCATTGTGCCTGTGGGGAATGTTCTGCACAGAAATTTTGTGTCCCCACTTTTCACGTTGGCTCTGCTTTGTTGAGTCTCAGCTGGGCTACTTCCTGCAGGTAGCTGCTGCACTCTGGGCTGACACCTTTAGCTCTTCTCCCAGGTGCTGGAGATCACTGCTGTGCAGGCAGCAGGGCTGGAGGGGCTGAAAACAGAACAGCCACAGATGCATAATTCTGAAACGTATTTTGTACAAATATGTGTGTGAATGCAAAAAAAAAATCTAAGTAAACACATGCCTTGCAGGTTTTGTTCTCTGACTGTTGCACTATGAAAACAATTTGCCTTAAGCAGCTCTCCCAGCCCACCTCTAGGAACCCTCTAATTTGAGAGCAGCTGTGGGGATACCCCTGAGGAAATACAGGGGAATGTGCATTTAACAGTAATTTTCTCCTCCTTTCTGCTGATGTTCCAGCTGGGGGAGGCTTTGTTTGGTTTGTGACCCATAATTAGGCATTTGTGGTGGTGATCAGAGTCCAACTCCTGGCCTGGCAAAGGCAGGGTGAGTTCATAGCAAACAAAAGTGGTGTAATTAGTTGTGTTGGAGCTGGAGAAGGGACCGCAGCTTGGAAAAAGAACTTTTCCCTCAAATGACAACGAAGTGTAGGAACCAGAGTTTGATTTAGGAGCCAGCTTTTAATTAGAAGGCAAAAAGGAATGTGCCTCTCTTTGTCAGGATAAGCAGAGTTGGGCTGGGGATGGTTTGAAGATCTCTCTCCACATCTCCCCTGCACACGCCCTATGTCCTGATCAGCGCAGAGATTTGTGAACTCCTGAGAGGGAGCTTCAGTGCCACCAGCACAGCCAGGAGTTGTGAATGCTACTGGTGGGGCTTGAGAAATTAAAGCAGGAATAAAATAAAATAAAATCCCCCTTGCTCCTTTCCAACTTGAGCCTTTCCCCTCGTGCTTCTTTCATTTTGGTTTAACGACTCTTGGGCTGAGAATCCAGGAAGATTCTGTTGGGTCACCCTGGGCACAGCATCCCAGGGGGACTTGGCAAATCTCATCTTTGATGAACTGCTCTGGTTTGGCCTTCAGTCCATATTTCTACACCCCTCACCCAGCAATCAAAGCCTTCCTAATTCCATTTAGGAGAGGTGGGAGGTCACCAACAGGGTTTGGGAGGTTAAAGGAAAAAAAAATCCAAAGCAAAGCAAAAAGACAAGCATCAGAACAAGCAGGAACAGATCCCTGAGTCCCACACAGCAACACATCTTCACTCCCACAGACACCAGATGAGCTGGGGCCTCCAAAAACCAGCACCAGGATTTAACAACTCATGTCTTGTTCTGTGGTGGCAGCCTGGCTGGAGAGAACTCAGGCTTTGATGGATTGCTGGTGCTTGTACTGGTGTGTGAGGAGTTGTGCTGGTTTTTGGAGGCAAGCTTTGATGGATTACTGGTGGTTGGGCTGGTGTGTGAGGAGTTGTGCTGGTGTTTGTAGGCAAGCCTTGATGGATTGCTGGTTGTTGTACTGGTGTGTGAGGAGTTGTGCTGGTGTTTGGAGGCAAAAATCTGCTGGTTGTTGGGCTGGTGTGTGAGGTTGGTTGTGCTGGTTTTTGGAGGCAAGCTCTGATGGATTTCTGGTGTGTGAGGAGTTGTGCTGGTGTTTGTAGGCAACTTTTGATGGATTGCTGGTTATTGGACTGGTGTGTGAGGAGCTGTGCTGGGTTTTGGAGGCAAGCTCTGATGGATTGCTGGTGTGTGAGGAGTTGTGCTGGTTTTTGGAGGCAAAAACCTGCTGGTTGTTGGGCTGGTGTGAGAGGACTTGTGCTGGTGTTTGTAGACAAGCTTTGATGGATTACTGATGGTTGGACTGGTGTGTGAGGAATTGTGCTGGTTTTTGGAGGCAAGTTTTGATGGATTGCTGGTGTGTGAGGAGTTGTACTGGTTTTGTAGGCAAGCCTTGATGGATTACTGGTGGTTGGACTGGTGTGTGAGGAGTTGTGCTGGTTTTTGGAGGCCCCAGCCCACCTGGTGTCTGTGGGAGTCAAGATGTGCTGCTCTGTGGGACTCAGGGATCTGTTCCTGCTTGTTCTGACACTTGTCTTTTTGTTTTTCTTGCGGGTTTTTTCCTTTAACCTCCCAAACCCTGTTGGTGACCTCTCACCTCTCCTAAATGAAAGCATATGGAAGAGCTGCAGGTTCCTGGCCATTTTTGGAATTAGGAAGGCTTTGATTGCTGGGTGAGGGGTGTAGAAATATGGACTGAAGGCCAGACCAGGGCAATTCATCAAAGATGAGATTTGCCAAGTCCCCCTGGGATGTTGTGCCCAGGGTGACCCAAAATAAGTTTCCTGGCTGTAACAGCAGCAGATAAATATATAGACCTGCTGTAACCTGGTGGTGTCAAATCTAGGCTCATGTCAATGAGGTTTTTTCTCATTATTTGACTCTAATTTCTTGGATTTCTTCATCCTGGCCAATGTCACTATGGCACCAAGGATGGTCTTTCCTCCTCTAAACTCTAAGAGGCATTGAATTACAAAGAGTTGGAGTGATATTTGAATTCATAAGCCTCCCAAAAAAAAAAAATTTGCCAGCTGGGTTGGTGTCCATGCTTGACTAGAGATGGCAGGAATCTGTTTGTGGAGATGCCCCTTAATCCCATGGAACATCACCCCTGAGAGCTGTTCACCCAGGAGGCACCAAGCTGGGATCCCCTTTGGAGCAGCCAGGCTGGAAGTGTGTGCTGGAATCCAGTGGGACACTCCAAGGCTCTAAGGAGAGATGGTTTGGGACCCCAGGGGGTGCCAAGAGAAGCAAAGTCTGTGTCACTGTCATATTTTCTGGAAAAATCCTCTTTGCCCAGGATTTCTCTCCTGGGAAGCTGAGAAGCCTCAGAGAAAAAGGAAAACAATATTTATCTCATTTGCTTCTCCTGTGTTTTGATGCCTCGGAATGTGGTTGGAGATTGTTGATCCAACAGGTGATTGTTTCATTGGTTTAATGTCAATTGTTTTGGCTTAATGACTGATCAGTGCCAAGCTGTGTCAGGACTCTGGAGAGAGTAACGAGTTTTCATTATTATCTTTTTAGTATTCTGTAAGTATCCTTTCTCTATTCTTTAGTATAGTTTTGTACTGCATTCTTTAATATAATATAGTATTATAAAATAATAAATGAGCCTTCTGAGAACATGGAATCAGATTCATCCTTCCTTCCTGCCACAGGGCACCCCAAAATACAATAAAGTCTGGAAAGTTGGGAGCAAGTTCCTCTGTGGGTTTGAGCTCTGGTTGCACTCTGTTGTGCTGAACGTGTTCTGCTGGTGATTCCCAGGGCTGGGTCACTCTGGATAACAAAGCAGCAGCTCCTGGGGGGTTCTGGTGGCTTTGGGAAGCTCTGCTGAGGGTTGTTTTTGCAGCTGATGTGGTGCACACGCAGAGGAGCCCAGCACACTCCATCTGTGGCACCCTGGCAGCTGTGTTGGCATCCCACCCTGCTGAGATCCTCATGGATGAGCTCTGGAGTCATCCTCCTGACTTCTTGTAATTTCATTAATTATTTTTAAACTGAAGCTGGCAATAAATTCCAGTGATGTCAGAGGAAAAAGGTTGTCACTGAGCCTAGCAGAATTCATCATATGAATTTTTCAGGACCCCTCCTGATGAAATCTAATTAAACACCACCACTGGCACTGTGCACATCTCCCTGTGTTTGTCATGTGGCTGATCAGGGCTGGGTTACCAGGGGGAGTTTATGGCCTGTGATATCTGCTGGGCTGGATGTGGTTTCACGCAGCACAGGCACTTTGATCTTTCCCCCTCCCACTGCTCACAGATTTCTGTGGGTTTTTCTCGGGTTTCCTGTGCCACTGATTGATCTCCTCGGGGTCTAAGGGAAGGTGTTGAGGACAGAGAGAGAACCTGAGTGACAAGGACACTTCTCCTGCCCTTCAGACAGCACCTGAGTTCTGGGAAGAGATGGGATCCTGGCACCCTGTTAGGCTGGAGTGTCTCTTACAATGAGAATAAATAATTTTGTTGTTTTCTTATGGAACGGAGCAACATTTTACAAGAAATAAATAAACCCAACCCAAACGCAGCCCCGTGCCAAATCAAAACTGATTGCTTCTCCCTCCTCTCCTTTTCAATACAACAAACAAGCTGTGAAAGTTGTGTGGTCTGTGAAACAACCACTTATGGTTATTTGACCTCCTCCCCTCCCTTTCCCTCCTTTCTTTTTTATTTGTATTTAATTAGTTCTCTTCTCACAGATATTTCTACCGTGAAATGGAAAAGTCAAAATGTTTTGATGCTTTCAAGCCCCTTCTCCCCCTGCAATGATGTAAATTAATTCCCCAAATCCCACCTAAATTCTGAATTTTTAGCTAATTTTTCTATTAGTGGGAGAGAGAGGTAGGGAAAAAAAAAAAAGTGTTTGCAAATTTGTATGTCTGTTTTCCTTGCACGTCTGTCTTCGTCTGCAATATGTGGAGAGGTGGGAGATCTTATGAGACTGCTGCCTTTAGTCTCTTTGTTAAACTTCTTCTGCCGGGTTAGCATTTTTGTCTGCTTGGAAGCTGGAGGATTGAACTCACCTGGGAGCCCCAGTAGTGAAATAAATTATCATAATAGAGCAGGAAAAGAATATATTTTAAGATGGTGAGCAGTGCAGGACTGCCCTGGTGTATTACATCTGTTCATGTAGAGATGTGAAATGTGGCTTTGGCTTTGGGGCACACGACTGGGATATTCCAGGTTTGAGGGGAGGGGGCTGAAGGGATGCAGGTAAATATAATATAAATACAGTCCCAAACACATCCTGACACTGATAGTTACTATAATACCAAGCTAAAGCTGAGCACTGATTGTTAATTTGTGATTTTTAAGCCAACCTCTCAATTTTGAGTGGAATCTGGTTCTTCTTAGGGGACTGGCAGAGAGATGGAGGGCAGGAGATTGGAAGATCTGTTGTAATTAATGTTCCAAAGCTCTGCTTTAACAAATCATCAGCACAATGGGTGGAAGTGCAGGTGCAGGGCTGTTCACCAAGGTGTTTTATGCCCTTCTGTTAGAAAAGGGTTAATCTTTAGCTTGAACCAGGGCGCCTGGCAAGGAGGATCTGAGCTCAACCCCTTCAGAAAAGCTTTGAGCAGTCCCAGGCTGGGATGTGGCAACAGGAGCTGAATACCCCCGAAGTCATTAAACCCATTCTTCCATTTTTTGTTAATTAATATTCTGTGGAATTTTTTTTCTCCTGGGGTTTTCACCTTGCTCATTTTGCAGCCCCTGCCCTGTGGTGGAGCCTCTGTGCTGCTTCCTTCCCTGTTAAGGAAATCTCAGGCTCTTCCCTCTGCAAGCCCTCCCTGACATTGCCATGGCAGTGCTGCCCTTCTCACTGCTAGGAAAGATGAGATCACTGGCACTAAATATATCCCCTTGTCCATGCCAGGGATGCTCTGGCAGACTCTGCAGTGACTTATTTTCTATGTTTTGTCAATTCTCTGTGGCAGGTGATTTCATTAACTGCTCTTTGATTGCTCTTGCTTTTTCTTGTTTTCACTCTCCTGATGGAAAGGTGCTGGTGGCCACCTTGCATTTCCTCCTTCCAGGTCAGCCTTGTCACCTGGCTCCCAAATCTACTTCTTTATTTTTATTTTAAAATAAAAATAAGCTGCAAAATTTGGAATTGGAGCCAAACTGCCCAACAGTTCCGTCTCAGGGTTTCGGGCTGTGGTGGGATCTGCTCCCAGTTATGTTCCCTGGGTGATCTCTGGATGATATCAGGCTTGTCTGTCTGCTCTCCCTGTTTATCCTGCAGTTATTAAAATAAAGAGTGGGTTGGGAAGATGATGTTTGGGGCAGGACTGAGTTCCTCCTTTACAATATCTGGGCTGGGGATGATGTCTTAGCAAGGTTTTTCCCATATACATTCACTGGGACAGTCAGTGTGTGCTCCTTGTGGATCATCCTCACATCTGCAGTGTTTTATGAGCAGTGTGACCCCCAGCTCTGCTGTTCTGTCATCTCTCCCCTTTCTTCCACTAATCACCTTGCTTGAATGTCCTTTTAACTTGCTTTTTAGGATATTCCAGTTCTCCCTCCTCCATCCCCACTGTTCCTTACCTGTAAGGAGCTTCCTTCAAGCCCCCACAATATTTTACTCCTGGGGTGACCCTTCGGCTCTGTTCACCTTTGATGTCCATTTACAGTTTGATCAGACTAAAATATAAGAATCCTGAACTCACTTCCTGCTTTGCTACTGACTTTTATAGACCTAGCTTTTGCAGAGTGGGGTTTCAGCTCATTAAATGGGGAAATCTCCATTCCCAGGAAGTTCTGCCAGCTTCCTTCCCCCTCCAAGGAGAGAAATCAGACCTTTCAGCACACAACTCACCTCAGTCTGCAAGAAAATGAAACGACCCTAAAGCAGGGCAGGTGAATTATGTCCAAAAATGTTCTTTTTCTCTCCATTAGAGCTTAGGAGAGCTAAGGACAACTTGTTCAGATGTGAACATCCCTTATTTCTCTGTTCCCTGGCTGCAAGTGACAGTAATGGTGTTTCTCTGCTTTGATGAGGGTCTCATGAACAGTTGGTGGTCATGAGGTGCTCCAACATTGTGATAATAGAAAAGCTCAGTGCAGGGTTATTTCATGCAGGATTTTCCTGCTGGAAATCTGATTAACATGTTCAGATGGGGCCATTTCTTTTGGTCCTTCATATTTGCTTCATTCTAATGCAGGTGGAATTTGACCTCTTCTGTGAAGGTCAGGGTCTCTTACCTGGGCCAGGCAAAGAATATAGAGGAGGTGGCTCAAGAGTAGGGACAGTGGGCTGCAACTTCAACTCAGGTGCTTCAGGGGGAAAAAGGGGCTAGAACAGACCTGGCACATCAGCATCCCCAGATCCATGGATTTCCCTTTGATGCCATCACAAACTGTCCCTGAACTGCTCAAAGCTGAGGGAAAAACCTTCAGTCTTGCTTAGAAGGGAAAGGAAGCCTGCAGGATTTATGGCACCTGCAGTGAGCAGGGGCACTGCCAGTGAGGCCAGGGAGGAGGCTGGGATCTGCTTGGGATCACACATCTGACACTCACAGGTGAGTTTTGCTGCACTGATGCCTCAGGGTTTAGCTTTTATATTTTTCACATTCTGTGCTGCTTTAGTGTGTGGGTCTGAGCTTCATATTATGGGATGGTGAGCTCTGTGCACAGAGCAGGGAGACAAAACAATTCCTGCTCCAGCTGGGCACCAAGGACAAATGACCCAAATCTCAGCCCAGGAGCACAAACACCGTGGGCTGGAGAGAGAAAAACAAGCAGGGTGGGACTGCAGGGACTAAAGCTGGAATGGGACAATGAACTGCAAGGTGCAAATGGAGCAGAACTGATCCCAGGGAGAGACCCCGGGAGCGCTCGTGCATTTTGGGGTCATTTTGGTTCATCTTGGGTGCAGCCCTGGCTGGGCTCTTGTGCTGCCCAAGGCGCATCCATGGAGGAGATCCTTTCCATAAATCCCTGCTTCATTCTGGAGCTCTGCCCAGCCTCTGCTCTAGCTCAGCCTCCACAGGGCATCAGCAGCAGCACCATGGGATGCTTTGGGTGGCCGGGAACACGTGAGGATATTTTGGAATGCTCAAACTACTTCTACGTGATTCGGAGACTGGAGTTGGCAGGATGGGGTGGATTAAAGAAGTGAGGAAGCATTTAGGCATGCAAAGATGAAATCAAAATACTTTCAGGTGCATGATTGCAGGAGGCCCTGACACCCAGGAACTTGCAATCAAAAGGGCACAAGTAACTGGAGCAGACCCTGAAAGGGGTGAGTGTGGAGAGGAGCAAATTCCATAGAAGGAGTGGATGGGAAAGGCCAGCTTGGGTTGGGGGTGATGTGGAGAGCACGAGGAATTGTCACTGTCATATTTTCTGAAAAATCCCCTTGCCCAGGGTTCTTCTCCTGGGAAGCTGAGAAAGGAGAAAAGGAGAACAATATTATCTCGTTTGCTTCTCCTGTGTTTTGCTGCTTTGGGATGTGGTTGGAGATTGGTTATCCAACAGGTGACTGTTTCATTGGTTTCATGTGACTTGTTTTCACTCTTTGGCCAATCAGAGCCAAGCTGTGTTGGGACTCCACAAGGAGTCACGAGTTTTCATTATTATCTTTTAGTCTTCTGTAAGTATCCTTTCTCTATTCTTTAGTATAGTTTAGTTCAGCATTCTTTAATATAAGATAGTACCATAAAATAATAAATTATCCAACAGGTGACTGTTTCATTGGTTTCATGTGACTTGTTTTCACTCTTTGGCCAATCAGAGCCAAGCTGTGTTGGGACTCCACAAGGAGTCACGAGTTTTCATTATTATCTTTTAGTCTTCTGTAAGTATCCTTTCTCTATTCTTTAGTATAGTTTAGTTCAGCATTCTTTAATATAAGATAGTACCATAAAATAATAAATTAGCCTCCTGAGAACATGGAGTCAAATTCATAATTCCTTCCTTTGTATGGGAACTCCACAAATACAACAAGGAATGGTCAGAAAAAAACCCAGTGTGACATCATGGCAGAGCAGGAAGCCTTGATCTATTCCTGGCTCTGTTGCTGATTGCAGCATGACCTCGGGCAAATCACTCCCCTCTCCCCATCCATGAGTTCTTCAGGGGAATGGGCTGTCACATGCAATGAGCCTGTCCTGAGCACAGCCGCCCTTTGATTCCATCCTGATGCTTCCCAGG
>NW_005054430.1:201708-204148 GCF_000277835.1 Geospiza fortis | reverse complement strand
AGCTGGGTGCTGCTGTGGGCTTCAGCTGCTTTCAGATGCAGAAATTTCCACGTGCAAAAAAATTCCCTGGTGGGAGTGGGGGCTCCTCCCCTGTGTGTTTGTGCAAGGGCTTGGGCTGAGCTCTGTCAACACCAGGCTTTCCCCAGCTCCCTGAGTATCCCTGATTTCCTTGCCCCCTCCCAACAGGTTGGCCATAAATTAGGTTCTGATGTGGGGATTGGATTTCACTCCAGCTGCCAGAGCTGTGGCACATCTGGGGTCCTCCTGTGGTTAATGACTTCACAAAAATGAAGCAATAAAGGTTATGATGGCTGCGTTTTAACCCCGTGGCCCTCGTTCTGCTCAACAGGAAGGTTTCCCTGGAACAGTTAAAAACCTGCTGTCTGCATTTAAATATCTCCCAGTGATGTGCCATCTCTGAGCAGCTTTTTATGAAGTGATTTTCGTTCTGAAATTTAACAAAGCTGAAGCATTTTTTTTTTGTTCAGGTTTTCCTTCATAAAAGATGAACTGGTTCTTTTTAAACTGAAAAAAGCCCTGTCTCTAAATTATGCCATGATTTAGCATTTACATACAGCAGAGCAGGCAGTGTAAAGAAGAAAGGGGGAAAAAAACCCACCTAAAATTGAGTTTTTTTGGTGTAAGTCTTTTTAAGGGATGATTTGTCTGGGAAGAGCCGTTCCCAGCTCTGGTCACCAATGATCCCTTCAAGGGATGGTGCTTCCACTCTCTCACAGACTGAAAGCCATGGTCAGGAAAACTCAGATGTGACTTTGGGCTCTGAGCTCTTGCTGCATCAGAAATGCTGACCTTTCAGAATGTGTGGATTCTTAGAAATCAAGGTGTCTTTTCCCAGTCTTCCTCTCCTTATAAAAAAAAATCTCTACTGATTTTTTTTAAGGGAAGTGAAGTTTTGGTGCTCCAACCAAACCATGATTGTGTCTGTTGGGTGTTGTGGGTGCTGCTAAAGGTCCCACTCTGATTCTCCAGCTGTAGGATTTGGCTGCCCAGCAGATCAAATCAATAAATGTATTTATCCTCCCAGCTGATAGGTGTGGAACTGGGACTGTCTTGGAGTTGCAGAGGGAGCAAAACCATTCAGGCTCTGAGCTTAAGTGGATTTACCTGGAAAAAAAGGCAGATATTTAATTTTGAGAGTGGTTCACATCACCTCCTAGCCAGGATGTCCTTGGGTGTACAGTCAGTGGAGTTAAAAGCATCATTTGTGGGTATATCTTGGAGATATCTGCCTATTTTCTATATAAATATCTCCAGCCCTTAAGGGCAGAGTCACAAAATTCCCTTCCTGACTTGCTGGAGGGGTGGCTCCATGGGGGGAATCACAGCAGAAACTCTGGGCTTGCACCAAGCTGCACAACAGGAATAAACCTCAAGGTCCCTGGGCTGACAGCAAAATTATTCCCTTAATCACAGCAGTTGTCCTTAACAAGTTATTCTGCTGCACTTGGGGAAGAGGGTTTTTTTCCTGACCCTATTTCGACCCTAAATTGTGTTTGACCCTTGGTCCCAACATCTTCAGGATGTGCTGGTGGTGCTTGGTGTGCCAAATTCTTGTTAGAAAGCAAGAAAGGCATGGCAGACACACACTTAGAGGAGATAAACATCTCCCACTTATTTATTTAACTCTTTATTCATTGCCAAGGACACTCATCTGCTATGAAGTGTATTGACTTCCCCTCCACAGGAGATTTCCAGGAGATTTGCTGCTCCAGCACAAATCCTGAGAGGGCCCTGGGTCAGTTTTTGAGGAACAGGAGGGCTGATGTTGGAGCTAATGAGCTTGTTATGAGACATATCCTGGGATCTCTGGCAGCTCCAGCCTCTGCCACCGCGTCCAGCCAGCCTGCAATTAGGAACAAGGTCTGTGACACTGCTTTATCCTAAACCTGCAACCAGAAATAAATGTTTGATTTTCACTGAACACACAGAAACTCCTGATCTGCAGAGTGGGAACAAATTTTTCTTCTTTATGACTCAAAAATCTTTAGAAGTCCAGAAGTCCTCAAGGACTTACCTTTAAAAATTGGATAAAATAGGATTTTTATTTTTTATTTTTTGGCAGAGCTGCTGCCCATTTTTGCCAGGGATTCAGAAACCAGAATGGTGTTACCCCAGGTAGTTGGAGCTATAACCCAGGGCAGAGTGCTCATGAGAGCTTGTTATGTAACTGATATTGAGAAATTGCTGTGGTGGAAGGTAAAATGTTATCTGGATGGCTGTGACAGATGCAGACACACAGACCTGGGGCCGTGCTGCCTCCTTGCCATGGAATCATGGAGTGGTTTGGGTTGGGAGGGATGTTAAAATCATCCAGTTCCAAGCACATCTCCCACTCTGCCAAGTGCTCCAAGCCTCATCCAGCCTGGCCTTGGACATGTCCAGGGATGGGCAAGATGGGTCTTGGCTGGAGCTGGAAGAG
>NW_005054430.1:201280-201645 GCF_000277835.1 Geospiza fortis | reverse complement strand
GTTAAATCAGGGAATACAGGTATGGAAGCGACCTCAAGAAATCCTCCTGTGCCCCAAAGCAAAGCCACTGCAGCCAAACCATTCCTCTGGGATGTTCCCATTAACTCAGCCACTGCAGAGTCTCAAGCCAGACCCCTGGAGTCCAATGGCCTCTGCCTGACTTGGATCATTTCTGACTGCTGGGTTTGCAGGTTTCACCCTTATTTTATTTTAATGAATGTCACAAGCCTGCAAGCTCTGTCCTATATCTGGGGACGTGCTCTTCTGGGGGATTATCCAGCCATTGTCAGAGCATTCATCTGAATTACCCCATTCATTTCAGCCCTATTCACTCCCAGCCATCCATTATCCTCACCTTTCTTTCC
>NW_005054430.1:191558-201268 GCF_000277835.1 Geospiza fortis | reverse complement strand
CCCAAGCTGCTCTTTCTTCTTGCCCTGGAAACTTTAAATATAGATAGATATGTTAATTGGAATCATTGCAACAAACGGTCCCAGTCACCCTGCAATTCAGGGAACATTTCGTGTTGCCATTTAAATGATGAGAGTTTCTTTCCTTTTTTTTTTTTTTCTTTAATGCCACTGACAGCTACTTGTGTTTAATTCATTTTGATTTTGTTAGGAGCGGGAAGTTATCAGGATCATATCATTAAAAATGCATGCTTGGGTTATTCATGCATGTTTCACATATCCCTGTGTATGATCCATCATAATTCAACATTAGCCAATGGGGATACCAAGTGGAAAAGGGTCTGCTGAGCATACACATAATTCAATTACACCCGTGACGTCACATTGATTGCATTCTTAATGACACCTCTGTGCTGTGCTGGGAAAAAGGGGGGTCTGGGAAAAAGGAGGATTTCCACCCAAACTACAAGGATTTGTGCTCCTGATCCTGGCTGGCAGAAGTTTGGAGCTGAGCAGGAGCTGGGCATCTGCTTGGGAGCTGAAGGACAGATGTGAAGCAGCTCAGGAACAAACCCTGAGTGCCACAGGAGTTGTGCTGCTTGGGCTGTACTAAAGAAATGAGATGTTGTCCCTGCTGATTTATCTTAGCAGGACAGCAGTTCCCATGTGTCTTGGTTTGGAAAGACAGGTGTGTGCTAAGGAAGGCAGGAGCCTCCCCTGAAATGGAAAAGGTAAAACCTCCTCCCTCTGAATTATTATCATTTTCAAATTAAGGGGCTCTCAGGCAAAGATATGGGAATAGGAATAAGAGTTCTCCTTGATGGGTGATGTGGAGCAGTCCATGGTGGAATTCTCTGCAGCTGAGGAGAGAAACAGATTGATTTTTGATTGATTGATTTAAAGACAATGTAGCTGGTGGCACCTTTATCCTCTCCTCTTGTCACAGATCCTGACTTAGGATAAATCACTAATTACACCTTCATTCCCCTTCACCTCCACGATGGTCTTTCACCCTGTTAGTGAAATGAATCCCTTTCCAGAGCCTGCTGGCAATATTCATAGAAAGGCAGTGCCATTCCTGGGGCTCCAGGTGCCAGAGGTCAGGGAATGTAAAAAAGTCAATTATTTTGATAGCAAGGATGGGCTCCCTGCATGACAGGTAGGTTTGGGCTGGATATCAGGAAAAGGTTCTTCATCCAGAGGATGTTTGGGCACTGAACAGGCTCCTCAGGGAATGGTCATGGCCCCAAGGCTGCCAGAGCTCCAGGAATGTTTGGGCAATGCTCTCAGGCACAAGGTGGGATTTTTTGTTTGGTCCTTTTTGGGGCCAGGAACAGGACTGGATGATCCCTGTGGGTCTATTCCAAATTAAGATATTTTATCTGTAATTCCACCTCAGGCAGCACTGGGATGCTGAGCTCAGTTGGGGTGTCCTGGCACTGCTGCTCCTTGGCATCAGTCAGGTGGAGCAGCAGGGATTGCTGATGCAGAGTTTTCTTTGATGGTCCTAAAAAAATTAAAAGGAGGGAGGCTCGGCATCCCTCACTGCCTCTCACTGCAATATATTTAAAAATAACTCCTCTGTGAGCGTGTCCCAGCACCTCTCTGCCTCAGCACTTCTGAAGCTCTGGTGCATTCCAACCCAACACTGGATTATCTCCATTTTACTGGTGCTGGATCACGAGCTGAAAGAACTAAAAAATATCTCTCCTTATGGTCATGGCTGGGAGGAGAAATCACTCCTGACTCCCAGAGCTCTGCTTTAAGCACATGAACATTCCAGCTACCAATCCTATTGATTTTCAATTATGGCTCAAATGGAAGTGGTTGTAGCTTTGTTGTTTACCCTCGGGAGGTTTTGCCTTGTCATTGCTGCTGGAGGAGCAGGCGTGGGGAAATTCAGTGCTGATGTGGACGTGTGGTTTTGGGGCTGGAGCTCACTCCTGGGCAGAAATGAGGGTTAAAACAACAAAATCCCTTTTTATGGGACTGGATGTGCTGTTGGGGGGTGTGGCATGGAGAAATCCTGGCTATAAATACTGAGCCAGCGTGGCGTGGCACAGAGTTATCGTTGGCATGAGAGTGGGGTATTTTTAAATTACGTGGGGAGACTTGATTTCAAATGGGAGCAATGCTGAACCTTGCTGGCATGTCCAGGGTGGGCCGGGCAGGAGGCACATGAGAAACTGGAAGCTGCAAAATTCACATTCTCCCTCCCCTGATTTGTAGCTTGGTCAGTGTTTGCCATGGCTGTGAGCAGGTGGGTGTGAGGGTGGCCTGGAAAAAACAAAATTCCAGGTTTGAAGGGACCTTCCTCCTTGGATTTCTCAATTTGCCAAAGGCAGGAAATACAGGAAATACTGGAAATACAGGAAATACTGGAAGTACAGGAAATGCTGGAAATACAGGAAATCCATTCCCTTGGCTGGGGATGCAAAGGAGTTAAATAATTTATAGAGCCAGGTTAGGATTATCAAACCACAGAATGATTTAGGTTGGAAGGGACCTTAAAAATCATCCAATTCCAATCCCTGCCATGGCTGGGATACTTTCCGCTATCTCAGGGTGCTCCAAGCATTGTCCAACCTGTCCAACCTGAGATGCAAAGGAGTTAAATAATTTATAGAGCCAGGTTAGGATTATGGAACCACAGAATGATTTAGGTTGGAAGGGACCTTAAAGATCATCCAATTCCAACCCCTGCCATGGCAAGGACCTTCTACCATCCTAGGCTACTCCTAGCCCTGTCCAACCTGGGTTTGGACACCTCCAGGGATCCAGGGGCAGGCCCAGTTTCTCTGGAAAACCTGTGCCAGGGCCTCAGCACCTGCCTGTGTAAAAAGTTATTTTTCCTCTTTTCTAAAAGCTTCCTTTAATCCCTGGAAGGGGCTCTGAGGTCTCCCTGGAGCCTTGTCTTCTCCAGGCTGGACACAGCAGAGGAGCTCCAGCCCTTGGAGCATCTCCATGGCCTCCTCTGGACCCTCTCTGACAGGTCCATGTCCTGAGAGCTGTGTGTGGTTCTCCAGCTGAAGCCTCACAAGGGCTGAGTAGAGGCTCCATCTTTCAGAGATTCCCTGAAATCCCTGAATTTTCCCCTACAAACCCAAGGATTATCATTCTCCCCAGCCTGCCCAAGAGCTGGGATGAGTTTTCCAGGGTTTGGGTTTGCCTGGGCCTTGCTGTGCCCTGCCCCACGTGTGTGGGGTGCCCTGCTCGTTGTGTTTGTTGCCCTGGCTTTCCCTGAGAGCCATCAGGGTGTTATTTATAGCAGCTGGGCAGCTGGAGCCCAGCTTGGGTTTCCATCAGCTGCTCCCCACACTGCAGTAGGGCTGGATTTCAGCCCAGGGTCAGGAGCTGACCCTGACCCATCGCTGCCCTTGGCCACAGGGCTCTGGCTTCATCCTCTTCATCCTCATTTTCCCCTCAGGGCAGAGCCTGCAGGGAATGACATGCAGCAAAAACCTGAATTATATATTGCAGGATGATGTTAGGAAGGACTAAAGGGAATATTCTTCAAGGTTTTTTACCTCTGTACTTTGTGTGTTTGCCTTGAGCCAAACCCATTTATTGCTAATAATATTAAAAATGAGCACCATTTCTGTGCAGGAGCAGGCTCTCTTTGGGATGTGCCCTCTTGAAGGTCCAGGAGATCTTTTTGGGGTCCTGCAAGTCAGTGTTGAGCATTCCTGAATGGTGGGAGGAGAGAATCTCTGTTAGATGGAATCAGGATCCTCACAGGGAAGGTACCAGGCTGCTCTGAGCTGTGGTTTTATCTCACTTCTTCTCCCTGGAGGGGAGCAAGCAGCCCTACCTGCCTCTTTCCCCTCCCTTATCAGCAGCATCTGGCATTATCACATTTGCTGTATCTCCTCCTTGCAGTGCTGACATGAGGGGACGTCTCCCAGTGTTGACAACAGCATAAAAAAAGTGGGGAATTAGCAAAGCCTGGATGAGTGAGTCTCCATGACTGTTTCCTTTCCAGCCTGAACACCAGCCCGGTGGTGTTAGGGAGGTGACCACACTCCTCCTGCCTCTTCCATAGATATCTGCTCCTCTGGAGGATGCAAACTCCAACCACGTGCCGGCAATAACTAGGAGACAGTGGCCAGAGTGGCATGCAAAAATAAACTTTTTCTCTTTTGCCAGGGAAGCTGCTGAGAGCCAATTTGTATTTTTTTCAGCCTGAGAGTCCCTGTGAGGAGGGGTAACAGAGGTGGAAGGGCTGCAGCTTGATTATAGGATTCCTTTCCCTGTTTTTTTTTTTTGAGTCCCAATTGGAAACAGCTCCCCGCTGTGGCTCTGCTTCAAACCCTGCTCCTTGGAGCTGACTCTGCATCCCAGTGGGAGGCCCTGGCTTCCCAGAAGTTCACAACCTTCCCTCCCTGCCCCTTGCAGCTCCCTGGAAAAGCTCTGTGAGCTCCCTCCTCCCTCTGCCTCGCTGGGGAGATGCCCTTTGTAATGCTCCCAGCTTTTGTTTTTTGCATGAGCTGTGTTGGGGTGAGCTTGGCAAGCCTGCCAGAACATCATGAATAAGTCAGGAGGGAAGCAGAGCTCGGGGTGTGCACAGGCAGGGAAAGCAGGCTTGGTGCTCAAACAACCTCCAGAGTGGCTTGTAGTGGCATTTTAGACCCTCTTTACTTTTATACCCTCATTGATCCCACATTTCTTCAGGAGTCTTCACTGGTCATGTAGCTCTCCAGCCATGGCTGGCTTCATTTTTCAATTTTGGTGCCCTGTCCTGATATTCTGATGTCTAAGAGGTTTCTTGCCTCAAACAAAACATCCTGAACCCACAGAGTTCACGACAGAGTTTTGTGTCTCCTCGAAGCCTCTGCCATCACAGCATCCCATTGCCCAAGGCTCCTCCTGCGGGCTCTGGTTCTCCCACTACAAGAGAGAAATTTAAAAGAGCAGAGGGGACACTGTGGTCATTCACTGCCACCAAATGCACATGGACCTGTAATTATTTTTATTTTTTATGTGATTTTCCCAGGAGATGTAACATCTGTGATGTTGAGGAGAAATTTCCCAAAACCATCTTTGGAGAATTGGCCAAATGGGGAGCACCTTCCTCTTCCTGGGAACATCTCAGCTCCCCTTCTACTCAACTGCTGGTGCTTTTTGATTCCTGAAGGCCAAGAGATCTCAGTCTCAGGGATGTCTCTGTGCCAGTGAGGACAGCCACACTTTGCTCATCAGCAATATCAGAAGATATTTTTGCATTTTATCCCATTGTCCTTCTGTCTCTGAGCCCTTGTCACCATGATTTCATTCATGCTGTCCCCAGAGGGTCATTGCCAGTCACCTCTCTGCAGTTGTTTCTGCACAGTTGGGGCTTTGTGATGAAAAACAAAACTCTCACTCTGCTTCGTTCCCAGAGCTGCTGGATCAGTTCCTGATTCCTTCCTTGGCTTCATTTCAAACCACAGCAGGTCAAGGAAGGAGGTAGATCAATGTCCTCTCCAAAATGTGACCTGCTCTGGATTAGGAGGACTTTTCTGACCCCAATTGCTACATCAGGACTTGTTGAAGGGTCAGGGAGCAGAGCTCCTGTATAGAGATGTAAGACTGGAAAGGACATTTTGGGTCAAATCCCTGTCTCTGCCACATCATCTCCTTGTGTGGTTCTGATCGCAAACCTTGCAGGCTCCATCCTTCCCTTCATCATTTTCTTCTTGGCCCATTCTTGGCTTCATTCTTTCTTCTTGGCCCAGCCCAAGGGTTCCTCACTGCTGGTGAGGGAGAGGTGGGATCAGCTGGACCTAAACTCAGACCCAGGAGCTGGACCTAAACTGAGACTCAGGCACTGGGCCTAAACTGAGGCGCAGGAGCTGGACACAGGAACTGGGCCTAAACTCAGACCCAGGAACTGGGCCTAAACTCAGATTCAGGAACTAGACACAGGAACTGGGCCTAAACTGAGGCCCAGGAGCTGGACACAGGAACTGGGCCTAAACTCAGACCCAGGAACTGGGCCTAAATTCAGATTCAGGGTCTGGGCCTAAACTGAGATTTAGGAAGGTACCACCTCCACCAGATGTTGTCCTTGCTGGAGCCCAGAGGTGACATCCTAGGGCTGGGCCAAAGGCACTTTTTGTCTTAGTGTTGGGAGAGAGGATCACCCCAAACAAGGAGAAGGTTTTTATCTGTGTGCACAAAGCTGGTGAGCTCAGGATGCCCAAATGCTGCCTTGTGCAAGGTGTCTGTGGGGTCCAGCTGCTCCTTTGGGGGTGCAAGCCCAGCCCCAAAGCCACAGGTGGCACAGAACCATTGTCCTAGAATCACTGGGGTTGGGAAAGACCTCCAGGGTCATAAAGTCCAACCTGTGGCCATGTTTTCAACTAAAGCAGAGCACTGAGTGCCTCCTCCAGTAATTCCTTGGACATTTTTAGGGATGGGGACTCCAATCCCTCCTTGTGCAGCCCATTCCAGTGTTTGACAACCCTTTCCATGAAGAAATTCCTCCTGACTCCAAGGTCATCAAGTCCAACCAACTAAAACAGAGCACTGAGTGCTTCCTCAAGTCATTGCTTGGATACCTCCAGGGATGGGGACTCCAACCCCTCCTTGTGCAGCCCATTCCAGCCCATTTCCATGAAGAAATTCCTCCAGATGTCCAACCTGAGCCTCCCCTGTTTGCTGTGATGGGAAGTGACCCCAGCTTTGGAGTGATGCTTAAAAATTGCCTCTCCTGTGTTTTTTTTTTTTTTCATAAAAACCAGCAAAACCAGTGCATTGAGCATGTCTTTTCTGCAAGTGCTTCCACCAGGAATATTTGATAGAGATGTGTGCTCACCTCACACAGAGCAGCTAAATGTGATGAAGGGATTTATTAGCAGATAATATGAAATGTGCTCCTGCTGCTGCCTCCTCAGATTTCGTGGTGCAGGACAAGGTTAGTTTTGCCTTTTTGTTTGGTTTTCCTTCTGAGTGCTCCTCTGATGGCTGCTTTTCCTTCTGCTCTGTGTCCTGGGGGAGCTGAGTCAGCACAGAGCACCCAGCCCTTGCTCAGAGGAATTTGCACTGGTTTTGTTTGTTATTTTGAGTACAGCCAGTTCTGCTTTGCCTTTAATTGACAAGCAGGAAATATCTCTTGGTCTTTTCAGAGAGCTGAGTCCATTGCTTGGAGGAGAGGGGAAGCTCATAGGAAACTGGGGTTTGAGTGATTAGCAAACAGAACATGATTTTGTTGCAAATGTAGCTCTTAATACTCAAGGTGTCAAATACTCTGAGTAATGATCATGTTTTAAATATAGTTTATAACTTTCTTCTTATGCATACACCTCCTACTGTATCTGCATGGTGGAATTTACACCCAGGGTGGCTGTGTATAGATGATGTCGCTGTATAATTACACCTCCAGAGGAAGAGAGAGATCTGTCGCTGTTTATTTTTAAATATTATCTATATCTGTGCATCTAAAGAGAGAGGGTTTTCTACACAGATGGAATCCCTTTTAGGTCACATTTCAATAATAATTACAGCTTAATGATGCTGCGGTTATTTTATTTTATCTTGTATTATTTTAGCTGCTTTTAATAATTGCTAATTTCCCAACCACAAAGGTCATGGAGCGGATGAGAATAAACACGTCGTAAACTGTTTGTAGTAAATAAATCCACTCCCCAGAAGCCATGGTGCTGAGCACAGTGAGAGTGCAAGGACTGGGAAACAGCCTTGCCAGTCATTTTCTGCCTGTATTAATGGCAGTTGTGTAATGAAAGATCAGACTGTGGTGATTGATTGAGGTGTCTTTGATGTGGGATTAAACTCCTAGTAAGTGGTGTGTAGCTACAGGACCCTTTTTACAAGACCTGGCTGTCTTGGTTTGAAAAGCCAGGTGTCTGCTGAGGAAGGCAGGAGCCTTCCCAGAAATGGAAAATGCAAACACCCTCCCTCTGAATTGTTATAATTTTGAAATTAAAGGGCTCTCAGGCAAAGATATGGGAATAGGAATACGAGTTTACGACGAAAATTAAAATACAAATATAACAGTACAAAAAAACTGACAGAGTCAGAAATTACCTGACGCCCTGTGGGTCAGGGTATTGGTGGCAATCTGTCCTGGTTTGGAAAGCCAGGTGTCTGCTAAGGAAGGCAGGAGCTTCCCCAGAAATGGAAAATGTAAAACCCCTGCCTCTGAATTATTATCATTTTGAAGTTACGCGGCTCTCAGGCAAAGATGTGGGAATGGGAATAACAGTTCTTTACTAGGAAAAGATATGGGAATAGGAAAGTTCTTTACTAGGAAAATGAAAAATACAAATGCAATAGTACAAAAAAAGAGAACAACCCACTGTCAGAGTGAGAGCAGGAGCTGCCCCCTGTGTGTCAGGGGCTGGCACAGCCCCATCCCATGGGGGCTCAGCCCTCCTGCAGTGCCAGCTGTGCTGCTGCTGGAGCAGGGATCCTGCACAAGGGGGGAGTTTTCCTCTGCAGCTCCAGGGCTGCTGCAGATGGGCCTGGGCTCCCTCTGGCAATGCAGGGCAGCAGAAAGCTGCTCCTCTGGCAATGCAGTGGGCAAAGGCTGCTGTGCTGCTCCAGGCTCAGATTGGATCCAGGTAGGAATGCTTGGCTCCTCCCCTGGGCGCAGCATCTCCCCATGGGATGCTGGAATTGGATCAGCCCTGCAGGGACACTCAGTGGCCATGGACAGCAGAGATCTCCTGGAGGGAGGGTTGGCTGTGGCAGAGATAAAGAAAAAACTGCCCCATGAACAGAGGTAACTGCTCCACAGATAGGAATAAAATACACACCTCCATTTCCAACCTAAGACACTGACCCAAAGTTACTCACTGGTTACACTTCCACCAATGCCTCCAGCTTGGATTTGTAAAGCTCCATCACCTGTCCCCTTTCTCCTTGCTGTTGTGTTTGGGTGTTATGTGTCTGCTGAGATTTTCCTGAATTTATTTCCTGCACTGGAGGAAAAATCAATCTGCTCCCTGTGCCATCAAATGTCATCTCTGATTGCTTTTGGAGACAGGAGACAAGATTTGGATAGACTCAGTACCACCAAAATCTGACTCTAAAACTTGTGACTGAGAGAGTTGCTTTGGTTTTATTTGTGTAGGCTCTAGTTGAAGATTACTGGTAGACTCTGGTTTAAATTAGATTCTGGTTTAGATTAATGGTTGAAGAAAATTTGATGGGCCACAGAGGGCTGGGGCTAAGTGGCTGTTTGGAGGGTCAGAGAATCCCAGAATGATTTGGGTTAGAGTGGACATTAAAGGTTGTCTTGTTCCACCCCTGCCATGGCAGGGACACCTTCCACTGTCCCAGGCTGCTCCAAGCCCCATCCAGCCTGGCCTTGGACATTCCAGGGATCCAAGGGCAGCCAGAGCTGCTCTGGGCACCCTGCCCAGGAAATTCAGGAAGAGTCTTTGATCAGTGGTACCAGGGATGGAGCTTGTAGAGGGTGATGAGCTACTGGCTGTGCCAAGGATTAACTGGAGAGGGAAGGTAATCCCAAAGCAACAGGTGGGATATGCTGAATTTGCAGGACAGTGAGCCCATCCCAGAGGGAGGGATTGAGCTGCTGAGGCGCCAATACCTTCGCACAGAGCAGTTTATTTTGGGTGTGTGTCTGGGCTGTGTGAAGCCATCATGCGTGACCATGTTCACAGGGGTTTTAGGATGAGGGAAGAGACGAGGATCTGACTCCATGTTTCAGAAGGCTGGTTTATTATTTTATGATATATATTACATTAAAA
>NW_005054430.1:168766-191206 GCF_000277835.1 Geospiza fortis | reverse complement strand
GGGGATGTCTGGGGGAATTCTGTGGAGGTGGAATGAAGCATCTTTTCTGGAGAGAGTGTTTGTGGGAGGAGGGGAATGGATTGTTCTTACCTGCTTCCATCCTGCTTTCTGCACTGCTGCTCACATCTCAGTTATCTCCACCATGGTGCTGTTTCTTCCCCCCTCCCTTCCAATTGTGCTGGCTCTGGAGGAGATAAAGCACAGCCTGACACATTTCTGTCTGCAGCTCTCCCTCTGCATGGCTGGGCTCCTCACACCTGCCTGCTGGGAGGAGCAGAGGTGGGAGCAGCTTTGGCTGCTTGGCTCCTGCCACACGATCCCACTCCGAGGTGGGATGTTCCTGTGAGACAGGGAATGTCCTTTGTGCTGAGGCAGGAAAAACCTTAATGCTTAATATTTCAGGGGCTGCTGGCTGACCTGGCTGCTTAAAAACCATTTTCAGGTGCTGGTCTATTGAGGGTAAATGTTTCTGCAGGTCAGATATTGGATCTCACTCCATGGGATGTTCCAGTGAGACAGGGAACACCCTTTGTGCTGAGGCAGGAAAAGCCTTAACGTTTCAGGGGCTGCTGGTTGACCTGGCTGCTTAAAAACCATTTTCAGGTGCTGGTCTGTCACCCTGGTTTTTTAAGATTTTCTAGGCCTTCTGATATGGACATTCTTGTGGTGAACTTTTTCAGACACTTTCTGTAAATAACCGATTGTTTTGTCTTCTTTTATGGAGGAGGAGAAAGTTGATGGACTGATGATTTAACCAGTGTCATTGGAGAGGTGTCACTGTCACCCTCCAATCCGCTGCCACTTTTGGAAAACTATAAATTTTGGAGTCAGAGAATAAACTTCCTCTTCCTTCCTTCACCTGAAGAACAGTGGTGTGCTTGCATTCTTTCGTGTCCAGTAGTGACACTGGTCCATTGAGGGTAAATGTTTCTGCAGGTCAGATATTGGACCTGAGCTTGTTGAGCCCCCACAACTCTGTGATCAAACTCTCAGCCATGCCTGATCCTTCATTACCCCACCCAAACCCTTCCATGACTCTTTGTTTCTATCTCCTCTCCTGACTGGGGTGATGGGGTGGGTTTGGGGTGCCTGGAGGTCTCTTTGGGCAGCAGCATCCTTTTCCTCTCTCTCACACCTCTATTATTTCAAGCAATACCTTCTCACACCATCTGAAGGAATTTTTTTTTTTGCATCCAGAGAACCTCCTGGACGTGTCCTGGATATTCTGGGGGTTTCCAGCAGTGAGAGGTGGTGTTGCAGGAGCTCCTGAGCATTCCATTGGGCTCCTGGCCCTTTTCTCCCTCCTTTCCCATAGTTTGGAAACACCAGAGAGCGGTGACAGGCAGTGCTGTGTGAGCACCCTGTGCTTGTGCTGCTGCTTTCCATTGATAATTCACGCCGGGATCAGCATTCACAATTAATTCAATTAAAGGGGCCTCATCACTCATTTATGAGGAAGGGAGGCTTACAAAGGGCTGTGCGCAGGGAAACATCTCTTTGTGTGCTGAGGATGGAGCTGTTTCTGGCTGGGTACTGCTCTTGTGGGGTCTGTGGTGGGGGACCTGGCATATTCTGGCATGGGGAGGGGGTTTATGCAGTGACATAGCAGGAAAGCCTGACCTAACACTGACCTGTGCTTTTGGCATGATTTGTGAGGTTTTGGGTCCAATCTAAACCATTTTAGTGGGGCAGTGCAGTGCAGGGATCGCTCCTGGGGGTGCTCAGGTGTATCTGCCTCTGGCATCCCCAGTTCAGCCATTCTAACTTTGATAACAGCCCCAAATTTTATATGTTTTCCTCTCCAGCTCTGTGATAAAAACACTTTTTGTGTTTTTAAAATCTGCCTCTCACAGATTTTAGCTCTCTGTCCCCATCCTCACTTGCCCTTCAGACCCTCTGTCCTCTCCAGCCATAGCTGGAGATGATCATCACAAGAGCTCTTCTCTCTCTTCTTCCACATCCACTTTGAGTCTGTAGCTGTTCTATCATCAGGGAGAGACTTTTCCAGCTTGGAAATTTGGGGATTTACTTGGGAAATTTGGGGATTCACTTGGGAAATTTGGGGATTTACTTGGGGGTTTGGGCTCACACCATTGACCAGCTGGAACATGGTTCTTTAGCTTTCCAGATTCTGGCTCACAATCTTTCTCTTGGAATGAGCTGGGAAGGGAGAGAAATGTTTGGCTTTTGCACTCAGGTGAGGCTGGATTTTTTTTGGAATTTGGGGAATTTGTCTGACAGTACAAAGGTGTTGTAAAAAAGGTGATTACTTCACCCCTGGTGCCCTTGGGAACTGGGTAAACACTCCTGGTAAGTCAAAGTCCACCAAATGCCAACAGGATTGTGTCTCCTCATGGGCAGAGCTACCTGTGAAAATGATTTCTGGGTGACTTTTGCCTCAAATTGCTTCTCCTCCTTCTGTTGTGGTTATTTGAGGTTCTGCAATCACCACCACAGCTCCACACCACTTCCAGGATAATGAGGATGGAGCACCTTGCTGTGCCCAGCTCAGGGTGGCAGCTGCTGGTGCTCCACATTTCCTAGAAGTGACTTGACAGGGAGCTGTTCCCAGACTCTGTCCTTTTCCTTCCTTATTTCTGAGCAAAAACATAATTTTGACAGGCCAGTGATGCAGAAAATAACTTGCTGCTCTCCAACTGTTGCATCCCCTGACCCCAATTAGAATGTGGTGCATGTAGAAGTGTCAGCTTCTTGCTTTCTCTCCGCTCCCCGTCTCCCTGACCAAAATTCCCATTACAAAGATGACACCTGAGTGCTTCACGGGGCAGAAAGAGCCGCTGACCAAAGAGAGAATCTGAGTGGATGTGAAGTCCAGCTCCTCTGGGGGTTTTCTGCCCTTGGTTCCAGGACAAGGAGCAGGAAAACTGTCAGGAAAGGAGCGTGGTGGTGTTTGCTGATGGTTGGGTTGGATGATCTTAGATGCATTTTCCAACTGAAGTGACTTTATGATTGAATTAGATATTCCAACCTCAGGGAATATTTCTCCTTCACATGCCTTTGTAGGGTGCACCTATAGGGTTGGCTTACGAATTGAAATGTAAAGTTTCAAAGCCAAAGCCTTGAAGTTGTGGCTGGCCCATCCCTGGAGGTGTTCCAGGCAAAGAAGGATTGGGCTCTGAGCACCCTGGGATAATGGAAGGTGTCCCTGCCCATGGCAGGGGGTGGAACTGGATGGTCTTGAAGGTCCTTTCCAACCCAAACCATTCTGTGATTCCATGATAAATCTCTGTGTTCCTTGCAGACCTCCAGCTTGGTGTCAGAGCTTTTCAACAGCTGCCGCCCTGAGGGCTGTGAAGGATAAATAATTGTGTCTGGGGAAGGGGTGTGAGGTAGGTGGATCAGTGGGATTTCAGTGGGATTCAGCCCATTTCAGTGGGATTCAGCCTATTTCAGGGGTATTTCAGTGGGATTCAGCCCATTTCAGTGAGATTCAGCCCATTTCAGTGGGATTCAGCCTATTTCAGGGCTATTTCAGTGGGATTCAGCCCTTTTCAGTGGGATTCAGCCCATTTCAGTGGGATTCAGCCCATTTCAGGGGTTTTTCAGTGGGATTCAGCCCATTTCAGTGGGATTCAGCCCATTTCAGTGGGATTTGCCCATTTCAGTGGGATTCAGCCCATTTCAGTGGGATTCAGGACCACCCAAAACTCCTCCTGGTGTTCTTTTACCACCCCATGACCCTGCCCTTCATGTCAAGCACCCACTGGCAGCTCCCTCATGTTCTCCTGCAAGCTTGGCATGAATTCTGAAGCTGAGAGAGCAGAAAGCAGGGCTGGATTTGTGCCTGAGCTGGCTCTGACTTCTCCTCCCACTGCTCTGAAAGTTGAGTTTTTGGGATGGGACATTGGGCACGTTCCAAAGTGAGGCACTCACAGCCTCTCCTCAGGTTATCTGAGTGTGATTCAAGGGGATGGCAGGAGGGCAGAGCTCCAGCCTCTGACTCATTCACTCTTTTCCCACTGCTGCTGTAATTCAAGTGGAAATCTCAGGAGATGGTGAAACCTTCAGGCATGTGAAAGATGCCAGGATTTGAGTGCGTGTGAATGAATCCAGGGCTCGTTTCTGAACTTCGAAAAGCAGGGTAGGAGTGCCGGGATCTGCCTGCTGCTGTGGAGGGGCAGAACAAGGGGGAATTGGCTTTCAGCTGGGAGAGAAAAGATTTGGATTAGATATTAGGGGGAAAAAATCATTATTGAAAGGAGGGGAAGGCCCTGGCAGAGGTTTCGCAGAGAAGCTGTGGATACCCCATCCCTGGAAGTGTCCAAGGCCAGGCTGGACAGGGCTTGGAGCAACCTGGGTTAGTGGAAGGTGTCCCTGCCCATGGCAGAGGGTGGAATGAAGTGATCTTTGAAGTCCCTTCCAACCCAAACCATTCTGTGATCTTAATGGTTGGGTTTGATTTCAAATGTCTTTTCTGACCTAAAGGATTCCATGGTTCTGTGATTTTTATCATGGTGAAGCTCAGGACCAGCACAGGGACACAGCTGAGCATGCAGAGCAGGATGTTCCATCAAAGATCCTGTGGCATTTCCCTCCCTGCTGGGTGCCCTGAGACCTCCTGTAATCACTGAGGATGGACCTGGCCATGAGTTTCCCTCCCTATCAGGCCATTGGGATTGATCAGCACACTGCACACTCCTGCTGGATTCCTGTGTGCTCCCTTGACACTCCCTGTGGCCTTTTTAGGCAGATATTGAGTTGAAGGTGGAATATCCTCCTGCCATGGGGTGATGGAGCTCGCTGCCAGGGTGAGGGCATCCAGACCTCCCTCAATCCTGCTCCTGACATTGATTTTCTAATCAGGCTGCTCATCCTGACCTTCCCTGCAGTGCAGGGCACAGGGAGGGTCCATCCCCCAGGCCTGGGTGTTGGCTGTCCCTCACAGCTCCCTGCTTGGAGGAACTTCAAAGAGTTCCAGAAACCCTCCAGTACTGCAGCAAGGAACATCCTGCTGGCTGGAAACTCTGTCAAGAAAATCCAAGCTGTGATCAGAAAGCTGATGAAATATTTCAAATCAAAATGCCATCAGTATTTTTATTTGAAGTAACTGGAGGTATACGTCATGCCCAAAAAAAAAACCAAAACCAAAAAACCCAAGTGTGACCGTGTTCACAGGGGTCTTAGGATGGGGGAAGAGATGAGGATCTGACTCCATGTTTCAGAAGGCTGATTTATTATTTTATTATATATATTATATTAAAAGTATACTAAAAGAATAGATGAAAGGATTTCATCAGAAGGCTAGCTAAGAATAGAAAAACAAAGAATGAAAAACAAAAACTTGTGGCTCCGGCTCTCTGTCTAAGCCAGCTGGACTGTGATTGGCCATTAATTAGAAACAACCAACATGGGCCAAAGATGCACCTGTTGCATTCCACAGCAGCAGATAATCATTGTTTACATTTTGTTCCTGAGGCCTCTCAGCTTCTCAGGAGGAAAAATCCTAAGGAAAGGATTTTTCATAAAAGATGTCTGTGACACCCAAGCACCTTTTTTTTGGCCCAGGAAGAGTTCTTTTGTCCATTAAACAACAGCAACAACCACCACTGCAGCTTCCAAAGCTCCTGAATGAACCCTTTGCTTTGTTCCTGCTGTGTGAGGAGCAGGTGATGCCGAGGTGTTTCAGAGCTTCAGCTCTGAGGAGGTCTTTAATCTGAAGGAATCATGCAATCTGTGAGTGACAGGAGTAATTGTGACACTGATTGAGCTGTGGTGGCTCCACTCAGAAGACTTTTGTCTCTGCACTTGGGATGAGTGGCAGATAAAAAGATCTGCTGCCTAATTTGTGCCATGAGAGCAGGAGAAATGATGTGGGAGGGAAGAACTGAGCCCTCTGAACGGATCAATCCCTTCATTAATTTTCTTCTGCACTCTGCATTGGGGTGGTGAAGGCTGCTGCTCTTGGAAGGACCACTGCAGATGAGGAATGGTCTTCAATTCCATTTCTGATCCTTCTTTATTCTGGCATGAAGAAGGATCAGAAACTCCCCTTTTTTCTGACCATCTTCTCCAGAGATAATAACCAGAACCAGAGGGAGAAAACAGAAAATCTGTTCTGGTCAACACTGCTGTCAACAAAGCCCTGCCTTGGCTCTCTGGCTGGAGAGCTCAGAACGTGGTAAAAAATTTCAGTAATGTTTATTTTACAGAAGATAAGCTTTAAGCTGAATATATTATGGTGTTTTGGCTGACAGTAATCAGAGATTTTTTTCCCCCCTAAAATAAGAAAATAGCTGCCCAATCTTCAGCTTTATTTTAACATGAAAAATGTTGGTGGCTTGACAATGGTTTAAAAAAGGATTTCTGGATGAAAACCTAATGAATGGCTCAAAAGTTGATTAAGAAGGAGGGGAGATGCTAAGTCAAAGTTTTCTAGCTAGAAATAGTGATTTATTATCTAGCTATCTTTGCAAATGACAAAATAACTAATTAGATACAATTCGTCATGAGAACTTAAAGCTGCCACGGGTGTAAGATGGAAGGTTTTATGTAGAATTCATAGTCTCAAATTCTGATTTAAATGTAGCATAATGTGTATTGAGAGTTAGTCAAACACACTGAGGCACTGGGAAAGGCTTAATCAGATTCTACAGTTCTGACCCCCTGTAAATTTTTATTTTTTTCTCTGATGAAGGATTTGAAAAGGGCGTTTTGGAAAGATGTTTTATATGGTAGTAGCCTTTTCCCATAAAACATCAGCCACAATAATTATTTTTATGCAGATCCCGAGGCACAGAAAGATTAAATGACTTTCTCAAGGTCAGACAGTGAGTCAGAGGCAGATCCAGAGAATGAAGGTGAGTTTTGATTCAGTTTTTGATTCTCAGGTAGCTCTCACTCAGATCTCCAGGGCTGGATACACTCAATCTTTCCGGGTCTGATGTCCCAGCATCTCCTGTCCCAGTCAGGAGGATTTCAGCCCTGGAAGTGGATAATCCCAACCATTTTTTGATTTATCTTTGGAATCAACATAACCTTCATGAAGCTGTTGATGAGCACGTTGTCCTTGGTGGGTGAACTCCCCGGGGATCATTGTGGTGATGAATGGCTTCTCCAGTGGCCTCTCAGTATTTAAAAGGGACTTATAAAAAAGGGGAGAAGGATTTTTTTTTCCATAGGCAGATGGTGATAGGACAGAGGGGAATGGTTTCATACTGGCAGAGGGCAGCTTTGGATTAGATGCTTGGAAGAAATTCTTTATTCAGAGGGTGGTGAGGCCTGGAGCTGGTTTCTCAAAGAAGTTGTGGATATCCCATCCCTGGAAGTGTTCAAGACCAGGTTGAATGGGGCTTGGAGATAAGTGGGGTAGTGGAAGGTGTCCCTGTCTGTGGCAGGGGCTGGAACTGGATGATCTTTAAGGTTCCTTCCAACCCAAACCATTCTGTCATTCTTATTTGGCTGTGCTGCCACTCAATATCCAGGGTGAAAATTGTGGGAAGGGATCAGGCAGAGACTTTCCTGCGTGGCTTTCTGCTGATAAAAGACCTGTCCTTAATTTCAAATCCCCACTGGATGATACCAGATCATTCCCTGGGATCACCTGGAGACTAGAAGCCTCGGATCATTCCTGGATCACCTGGAGACTGTCACAGACTGAAGTGCTGCGACATTGCTGCCTGTAAAGACACGTGTAGTGGTGAATCTTGCATGGCTGCTGCTGCTGGCCAGTGCTGGAGAGGGATTTGCATTCTGGCTTTTCTGCAAATCTCTGTGTTCAGCCAAGTTCAGCTGCACCAGCTCCCAGGGGACACACAAGCTGGAGGAGTTGTTCGCTCGCTCGGTGAAGTCAGATATGTCAACTGCATTCCTCTCTGGACATTGTTTGTGTCTCCAGATAGCTCCTCGTGAATTATTAGCTATGGAAAAGACTTATTGCCAAGATACTGGGCTTAGTTTAGTCTCCTGGTCACTGCAGGTTTCTTTGCAGATGTATTTTGTTCTGAGTGTCTCGAATGCTGCTCCTCCCGACGTTTCCCCCCTGGCCTTTCCCCTGCAGTCTGGTGGTTCTCGCTGTCAGGAAGTTATCCCTCATGCTCAGGCTATTTCTTATCAGTCTGTCACTTTTTCAACTCATTGGGCTGATAGTTCTCCCAGTGCAAGAGCTGTCTGTCCGTGTCCTTTTGCCCTGGTCTCCCCAAGGGAGCCTCCTCTTGCACTAAAAGAGACTCAATGACTTTACAGGTCTTTTTCTGCCCTCGTGCTCTGGTTGCTTAGAGTCTCAATTTCAGAGTCACTAGATCCAGAGTCTCAAAGATTCTGGATCTGCCTGCAATGAACTCTGGCAGAATGAGCAAAAGAATAGACTTTACCAAACAGGATCATGGAATCATTTAGGTTGCAAAAAATCCTCTAAGATCATCAAGTCCAATGATTCCCTCAGCACTACCAAGGCCACCACTGAGCTGTGTCCCCAAGTGCCACATCCACATGGTTTAAATCCCTCCAGGGATGGAGACTCAGCCCTGTCCTGGCCAGCCTGTTCCCAGGCTTGAAAACTCTTCCCATTAATTTTTTCCCCTAATATCCAACCTCAACCTTCCCTGGTGCAACTTGAGGCCATTTCCTCAAGTAAGCAATGAAGATATTGGAGTTCATAAATCCCAGGGGTTTAGACATTCTCATAAACATGAGAATTGTACCCATGAAGGTGTGAAATGGTCCTTTCTGTCCTGGATGTACATTATTTCTGGGGCCATGGGGAAAGCCTGAGTTATTCCAGCACTGAAACTGTTTCTCAGATTTGGAGCAGGGATGTGAAGAAACAGGGAAGAGGAGGCAGGAAAGAAACCCCAAAAACACAAGAAAGATGATTTTTGATGCTCATCTGAGGAACCAGGAAAAGGTTGAATCTGAATCTCCTCACAGATTCAGTTCAGAGCTTGGACACCACAGAAATCTTCCAGCCACCCCATCCATTTAGGGCTCATAAAGGCAGCTATCCCATCTTGGCTCCAGATGTGCACAGATGTTGAGCAGAGCCCTGCCCTGCCGTGCACCATCATCTGGCATCCCCATCCTCCTCTCTGGAGGACACCTCAGCAGCTGAGCAGCTGGGCTGGAGACGGGAGCAGCAGAGCTCAGTGCTGATGAAGCACTAATGTAATTAATAGCCTCTTACCGTCCTTACATTACCAACAACGTCAGCGTGTCAGGAACTATTTACAATATAACTTACACAAATGTCATTTTGCTACACTGAGCACTTCATATTTTGCAATTCTCTGCCACAGTAATAAAATCAGTCAGCCAGTCGGAAGGGAAACACACCCAGGAGATATCATTATTAATGGCACTGGGCCAGGCTTTCCACGAGCTGTGCAGGAGGCAGAGGAGCAGAGAGGAGCTCATTCCTGCACTGAGATGCCCTCAGGTCTCTGCAAGGATCGCTTTGAATCCAGCTGAAGGAGGGCTCAGTTATCCACTCAGCAAACTTTGGAAGGGTTTGTTAATTATCTCTCCTCGTGGTTAACATCATCCCAGTGTGTTACCCAGGGCTCTGTGCAATTCGGTTTTAAAGGTCTCAAATAATTTCATTTGTCTTGAATTGATTGTTTCCTGCACTAAAAGATCTTCCTGCTTAACATCCTGAACCATCCAAAGGCCCCTTGGCCTCGTGGGCTGGGGATTCTGCACTGGAACTGAATGAAGGTGGCTTTGATGCCCTGGTGCTTTGTTTTAAAGTCATAAATTAGTAGATGGACAGGACCTTGGCATCCCTAATTGGTCATTTGAAGGGAGAGCTGATCTCTGACATTGAAGTCCAGGCTCATTGTGGCCTTGCAGCTCTTGGAAAAAAGGGAGGAAGTGACTTTATCCCCAGGCAGAGGGTGAGGGGGAGCAGTTTTAAACTAGGAGGAGAGGTTGACATCAGTTGTTAGGAGGAAATTCTTCCCTGTGAGGGTGGTGAGGCCCTGGCACAAGTGCCCAGAGAAACTGTGGCTGCCCCTGGATCCTTGGAAGTGTCCAAGGCCAGGTTGGACAGGGCTTGGAGCCACCTGGGACAGTGGAAAGTGTCCCTGCCATGGACATGGGGTTGGAACTGGGTGATCTTTAAGGTCCCTTCCAACCCCAACCATTCTGGGATTCCATAACCCATGGGGGTGTGAGCACACTTTGTTACTGAAGGTGCCCAAATCTCATTGTTTGAAGGCAGAATATGCTGAAATATCCTAAAAATTTTCCATCAGGATGCAGCTCCCAGTGGCAGCAGTGCAAAAATTCCTGCAGATTTCCCTGGGAGCTGCACAGATCCCAAAACGACTTTTTATATTCTGTTGTCTTCTCTGATAAAGAGGAAAAAGACTTTTCAAAGTGCCACCTTTACATGGGTTGCTCTGTTGGCATTGATCTTCCAGAAAGGCCCAGCTTTGCAAAACTGGGATCAAATAATTTCCTGCTGTTGTCCATTTATTTTCCTCTGCAAGATCCTAAACTTCTCTATGCAAGTCTGCCACATCAGGATCCAGGAATATTTGTGATTTTTATAATGGGTGTGAGACCCATTATTATGGGCCTCTATGCAAGCAAAGAATGTGACAGCATTTGAAGATATTTTGCTGTGGTTTCAGATCTAACAGCAGCCATGGCAAATTCACATTTGTCTGTTAAAAAAAGAAAAAAAAAAGCATAGGAAAAAGGAAAAATTCCCAGCACTTGATGGATTAAATAGTGCATTGACTGCCTAGAGCATCGGAGGTCTGGGTGGGATAAAAATGCACATCTTGAAATATGTATTGAAATTAGTGGAATGACATGAAATGTAGAATTTGCCCCCTCAGTCCACACTTTTCACATTCTGATTCCAAGGCAAAGCAGGGAAAAATCATGTACAGAATGGGGAAATGTGGAGCCTGTGTCAGCTAACACAGGTGCCTGAGCTCCTGCAAGCTCTTGAGTTCTTGCAGAAGAACTGATGAGCAGAAGTGGCTGCAGGGAGAAACCTCCAAGGGCTCAAATCAAGCAGAAGTGTCAGTCAAGTAGCCTGACAATGCCTGGAAATCAGCTCTGCATTCTCCAGGAAGAATATGAGGGGAAAATTATGCCATTTGTTTGCAATTCTATTACAATGCATCAACAGATCCCTTGCAAAATGCTCCTAATGAAAATGGGTGTGCACAACCAGAGGCTGTGAGGAGAGAGGGGATCTGGGCCTGGATTTGCTGCTGAAATTTGGAAGTGGTTTGGTCAGGCTGAGAAGGATCTGACATATCCATAATGTCAAGTATTGGGAGAGCATGGCAGTGAAAAATGTCAGTTTTTGGTGGTGAAAAGGAGGTTTTGGTAAAGAAGGAGTTGTTATGGAGTGGTTGAGTGTTTAGTAAAAACAGCAAAATGTGGTTTTGGTAAAGAAGGAGTTGTTATGGAGTGGTTAAGTGGTAAAAACAGCAAATGTGGACTCCACATATAAAGTCTGAATGGATTAAAAATCACCTGGAAACTGAGACAGATCTCCTACCAGACATAATTCCTCTGTTTTCCCTTCTGCTGAGAAATCCAGCTTTTGGCACTGTTTGATTGTTGTTGCATTGGTGAGTTCTTTTTGTGGGTAGAGAGAGGAATTTCCATGGAAATTGGGTAGAAATCAGCTGTTCATTGTCTTTTTGCTGTGAGAATGAGAAACTTTGGCAGGGAATGAGTCATCTTTGGAATGATCTGGGCCTGGATTTGCTGCTGAAATTTGGAAGTGGTTTGGTCAGGCTGAGATGGATCTGCCACGTCCATAAAGTCAAGTGTTGGGAGAGCATGGAAGTGAAAAATGTCAGTCTTTGGTGTTGAAAATGAGGTTTTGGTAAAGAAGGAGTTGCTGGAGTGGTTGAGTGTTCGGTAAAAACAGCAAATGTGGACCCAAGATATAAAGTCTGAATGGATTAAAAATCACCTGGAAACTGGGACAGGTTTCCTACCAGACATAATTCCTCTGATTTCCTTTCTTGCTGAGAAATCCAGCTTTTGGCACTGTTTGATTGTTTGTTATTGTTGGGTTTTGGTGGGTTCTTTTTGGGGCTGGAAGGAGGAATTTCCATGGAAATTGGATAGAAATCAACTGTTCATTGTCTTTTTTGCTGCAGGAATGAGGGACTTTTGCAGGGAATGAGTCATCTCTGGAATGAAAAATTGCAAGTTTTAATTATTTTCAAATTATTATTTTTTTCCAGTCACACCAAGGACAAGCAGAACATGAATCCTTCTCCCAGTCAGAAGAAAGCAATTAGGCTGCCATAGGGAAATAGGTGATATGGGATGACCTGTTGGGGATCTGAATAAAACTTCTGAGCCGGGTGACCTTAAGGATTACCTGGGATTTGTGCTCTTTTTGGGAATTGTTCTGTGGACAAGGAACAAGCTGGTTCTGAGGGTTACTGGTGATCTGGTCTCTGCTTCTTCTGGAGTCTCACCTTTTCAGGCAGAGATGGGAATTGCTCAAATTTCTGCAGTACAATGTCAGTCCTCCTGGGAGGTTACAAGCATTTCCCTGTGAGTGGGAATCCTTGAAGGATTGGCCCAGACCATCTGTATTTTTCTTTCCTCCACCATGCAAATATGGGTATTGTGGCATGAAATATAGCCTGGGGTGGTGGGAATACTCTGCTGCTTTGGCACTGAGAAGCTCCATTGAAGAAGGGCAAAAAATTGGGTTCCCTGACCCTTTTTCCCTCCGTGGGATGATGCCTAAAAGATCAGGACTAATTTATGTCAGGGCAGAATTTCTGCTAATTATATATTTTTTTAATGTAGATTTTTTTTCTCTTTCCTCTTAATTAGTTTTTTTCTTTTCTGTCTTTTTCTCCCACTTCTGCTTCTTCCGTTTTCTCTTTCCCCTAAATAAAAATAAATGAACTTATGGTAAAACATAGTTTTTATTGTCTACACCGAAATTTCACCGAAATTTTACACCTGTTATTCCAGGTGACCTTTTTTTTGTCTGGACTGAGAGAGGTTAAATAAGAGGTAGAGTTGTCTTTCATCTTCACACAGGTGCTTGAAGTGCTGCCTGGTCGAGGTGACTTTTAGGACCAGTCCAACCCCCTGTGTGTCCAAAAAGTGAGCAGAACCCTGAGGAAGAGTGTGAAGATGGACCAGCTCCATTTTCCCAGCTTCCAGTAGTGTGGGCGTTGCAAGGAAGAGTTCTGAGGGAATTTTTTAAAAAAAAGTCTTTGGGATTTGCCTCAATTTTTCATGAGGGGCAGCTGAGGTGTCTGAGCATCCTTTGGAGCATGGAGGTGGCTGCTGTCTCCTGGGAAGGTGGAGCTGCTCTCTTCCTTTATTTTCTCCATGCTTTAGGATGGATGATGCTTTTATAAGCCCCAGGAACACAAAAGAGACCTGCTGGCCCAGAGAGGAGGAAAGCAGGGGGAAAAGAGTGACTTTGGGGCTGTTTGGAGTGAAACTGGGCAGGCAGGAGTGTGCTTTTAATTGATTGTTTAATTAATCATGTTTCTGAGAGCACCTGCACAACAGAGGAACTGAACTGGACTCACTGCTGGATCTTTTCAAGATTGAAAAGCCCTTGACTATTTCATGGCTTTATGTGAAGGGTAAACACTACACTGAGCTATTTGACAGCAGGACCTGGCTGTTGTTATCACCTCTTGTCCTCCTTCTACTTTAAATTTACATTTTTATTTAAAGCTATTTTCTCTCCTCCCAGTAGATGGAAAACCTGGAGTTATCTCCAAGGTTATCATTGGCTCTCCCTGCCCAAGGTCTGTAGCACAGGTAATCTGGGGAAAGTCAAGCAGCAGGGAGAATGTGAAGGGAGCTCAGATCAGGCAACAAACACATTTAAGTGGGAGGAGAGTCCAATTATCATGAGATGGAGCTTTGCCTTTGGAACAAATAAAGAAGGCTCCCTCTTTAGCCAGATCTTTTTTACTCTTTTAGAAATAGCAAAACCATATCAGCCCTGGGAGAAAGGGACAGCCCAGGCTGTGGTTGATGCTCCAGGCGTTCGGAGGACACAAAGAGAAGGAAGAGCAGCAGATAACTTCTCTCCTATCAGCACTTGAGGGAAATTCATTGCTGATGTCTCTGCTTGGGTCTAGACTTGCGGGGGTGAAGTTTGGCCTATCACAGACCTGCTGTAAGGCAGCAGTGTCACCCTGGTTTTTTAAGATTTTCTAAGCCTTTTGATGTTGACATTCTTGTGGTGAACTTTCTCACACACTTTCTGTAAATAACCCATTGTTTTGTCTTCCTTTATGGAGGAGGAGAAAGTTGATAGACTGTTGGTTTGTCCAACGTGATTAGAGAGGGGTCACTGTCACCCTCCAATCCGCTGTCACTTTTGGAAAACTATAAATGTTGGAGTCAGAAAATAAACTGCCCTTTTTCTTCCTTCACCTCGAGAACGGTGGCGTGCTTGTGTTCTTTCGTGTCCAGTAGTGACACAGCAGCTCCCCCCTCTCTAGGTGACATGGCAGGTGAACAATCTCTTTCAAACACTTGCTTTTATTCATGGGAATTGAAGCTTCCTTTTTGAAACATCAAATCCCACAGTGGAATTCTGGGTGGTGTACCCAGGAGAAATCATCTTTTCTGTTGCTGCTGAATTCCTCAGAACTGGGTGGGGGAAAAAAAAAGAGGCTCCCAGGAGCAGTTCAACTTTTGTAGAGGTTTGATAAAACCATCCCTGTTTTTTGTTGGTTTTCATTTTCTTTTAACACTCTGTAATAAAGGGAAAGGATTTCCAGGGGCTGTTTCTGGCTAAGGTTCTGCTGGGGATGGCTTTGTGCTCTTGGTGCTTTTCCCCCCCCCCTCTCCTCTAGTGTGGCTCGCCTTCAAGCCTCCTTCTTTTTTAATTTTTTTTTCCCCCCTAAGAAGAGATTTTTTTTTTCCTTCTGCAGAGATAAACATGATGATTATTTCATGAGCATGGAAAACCTCAGAAGCACTTGCAAAGGCCCAGCTCTTGTTTGATTTGTCCTTTGGACAAACAAGGGACAGTTCATAACTATCCATGGAGGAGAGATTTGTTTGATTCCATCAGCAGCATTGCAGGGAGTTATGGTGGATTTGGTCTTTATTTGTCTTTTTTTTTTTTTTTTTTTTTAAGTGGAAATATATAAGGCAGAATTATTGATTTCATTCTCCCAGAACTGTTACATTAAACTTCTCTTCCACAGGTGTAACTCTTTTCTGATTCACTTGACGACTTCTCATCTTTAAGGGAAATTATTTCCCTCCACCATAGTATAAATTACATGTCAGACTGTTTTTAGGCACTTTCAGGCTGGTTAGTTCAGAGACAGCACTCCAAAAAGGAAGCAAGTTGGGTTTTATTGGGGGACAACTTCCTTTCTCTCCCAAGCTGGCTGTTCTGTATCATAATGGAATTTCTGACCTGCAATCGAGTGTGTGGCTTGACAGGCCTGGGCAAATGTGATATCCCAACAGGATCCACGGCAGCTTTTCTGTGTTATTTACTCTTATTTACTTATTTATTCTATTCCTGAAGTGGAAGTGGCTCTTACTCAATATAGAAACCCACACTGTGCTGTGTGATAATGGAGAATTTATTTCTGTTGGGCGTAGAAAGGAGCCCCAGTGCACAACAACTTCCCAGTCACATGAGATATTTCCAGAAATACTTCTCCATCTCCCTCTTTTCAGTTCTTTTTCCTTCCTATGAGGCTGGAATAACCCTGGGAAGAGGTTTACCCTGGATTCACTCACACTTTGCTCTTGGGAGATGACACAAGAAGATTTTTTGGTTTTTTTTTGTTGTTTCACTTGGATAACACAGCTGAGATCCACAGCCAGGAGGTGGGAAGGGCAGAGGAGGGTGACAGAGAAGAGGAGGTCACTTGTCCATACCTTGCTAATAGAGGTTCAGGGCTGAGAGAGCAGAAAAATGGGCACATGCTTGTTATGAATGTGGATTTCAGAGGGAAAATGTCCCTCTCCCCATTTCCACCATGTGGTTTCCTTCAAGGGGAAAGCAGGAGAAATCCTAAAACTGATCTTCCCTATCCTTAGGTCTCTTTCTGCCCAGTCTGGGTTCAGCTAAAAAGACCCAAAACCAGACCCAGACTGGCTTTGGGTCTTTTTTTTTTTTTTTTTCATTTCCCAATGCTGACAACACAGATGTCCATGAAGACTTGAAAAATCCATCAATTCTGGAATAAGTGCTGAGAGGTAGATGTAGGCAGGGTTCAGATTTCAGCCCCTGGGCACAAACCTGTTAAAAGCTTGAAAATTAAATACTTCAGGGGGATGAGGGACTTGAAGCTTGTAGGTAAATGCAGCTTTTAAATAATAATTTATGTCTGTGCTTTTAGTTCTGTATATTTTATCCTTTTGGTTGTTCCCTCTCCCTCTGTACATCAGTGTCTTACTGGGGATGGAATGAAACCTGAGCTCAAAGGCAGACAGAAAACTGGAGGTAGAATATTACTCACCCCTGTTTTACAACTGACTGAATTTGGGGATTCATCTGTGTGACTGTAGGACACAAAATATTTCCTCTGTGTGCCTGATTCTCCATTTCTCCCCAGCTGACAAAAATCAAGCAAAACCTGTATTTTCCACCTGGGAGGGCAGAAGGTTTCCAATGAAGTCCATGGTGCAGGGAAATGAGGGATGCAGAATCTTCCAGGGCTTGGGTGTAGGATCCAGTTAACACCACACTGGACAAGCTGTTCAGATTTCAGGGTTTTCTCTGTGCCTTTGCCACCAAATTTCTCAGAATCCTTGGCCAAACCCCTTGGTCTGGTGTTCAGGTTCATCTTTTTAGAAAATGAGGCAGTTCTGATAACATGCATGTGACAAAGGGGGAACCTTGAGCAGCAGGAAATCCATACTGAAGGCATGGCTTTCTAACATTGACTAACATCATTTTGTTTTTTTTTTTTTTTGCTTGGTTTTCCCTCATTTTTGGTTGTTTTTTGCCTCATGAATGTGCTGGTCTAACCTTGCAGATGTAACCCCAACCTTGTAGCCATGAGAAATGCTGGAGTGATTATACATGAACATTAATTAATCCTGAGCATGTTGGGTGTCAGGGTATTGGGGGACATTTATTCTCTTCCTCTGCTTGTCTCATGCATGAAACTATAGAAAAAAGCCCACAGCACTTAGAAGTTTGTGTATTTTTTTTGCCTGTTCCCAGGAATTCCTATTTAGATGGAGGTTTTCTCACTTCCAGCAGCGTGCAGTGCCTGGCACAATGGGCCCCTGCTCTTGGTGGTGACCTCCAAATGTTGCCACAATAATAATAATAATAGTCTGTGGCTTTTGGCACATCACCTATTAATCACAGCAGCTGTCAGGCAAAGCATTAGATGGGAATAGCTCCCTGCAAGAAAAAACAAATACAGCAACACCCCGTGGCTTGTGGAGCTCGAATCCACGCTCTGGAGGGTGCCAGGGAGGGAAGGAAGGGCTAAGCTGTGACATTTCACTCTGATTTGTTAACCTTGGCTGCTGTTCAGCTGCTTACTGCTCAGCCCAGGGGGTCCCCAGGGACATCCAGCATTTGAAATATTTACAGTGAGCACAAGCTGCAGGGAAGGTGCACAGAGGCACCAGGGACAGAGTTTGCTATGGGGAAGAGGAATTCCTGGCATGGTTTATGTGCTGCTCCTGTGTTTAAGGCAGGTGGTGGATTTTTCTCCACTGAATTTTTGTTTTGTGCAAAGAATTTTTTTTGCTTCAGGTCCACGGGGTGATCCCTGCTGGAAAGAGCAGGGAGCTTTATCTGGCACTTCCCTCAATCCCATGAAATTTGGGTGTCTGATGCCACAGACCACTTGTTTCTGTGCCCAGAAAAGCAGGTGAATGTGTTCAAAATTCACCCTCCAGAGGCATTCCCTGAAAATTGCTCCCCATGTTTATGCTTGAATAATTCCCTGGTGCTACACTGGTCCATCTGCAGAAAGCAAACTGGTCCATTAGAACATCTGCAGAGAGCAAACCCAAACAAATGAGATTACTGTCAATTTGTGCTTATTTGAATTACTGGATAAGTCCTAGTCATGGATCAGGGCTAAACACGTACAAATAATTGATTTTAGGTTCAGTAGCTCAAAGCAAAAACACATGGAAAATCTTCTGGTTGACCTAAACTACTCTTCTTCTCAGTTTTCTGTTGAAATGAAGGCATTTAAAAAGCAGCAAGACAATGCAATGCCTTAACACAGAGCATTGTTAAATATTTGAAGCTTTGTGAATTATTTTCTCCTCATTTTGATACTTTCTAACTTTTGTCATTTAAAAAAATCTACTAAAAATTCCTTCAAAATGAAACACCAACATCTTCAATGCTGCAATTTTACAAAGAAACTTCTCAGACTTTTCCAAGCTATTAACAAATATTTTGCTGTGAGTAATGCTTGCCCTGTGTTGATTGATGACAAGCCAACATCTCTGTCCAGTTGTAACTCAGACCCCAATGTGAGAGATGCTGTTTAAGGAGTGAGCAGGAAGATTTTAAACTGAGGATTCTGACACTTCCTGCTTGAGGAATTTATTTTATTTTATTT
The DNA here is from genome assembly GCF_000277835.1 of Geospiza fortis. NCBI lineage: Eukaryota > Metazoa > Chordata > Aves > Passeriformes > Thraupidae > Geospiza > Geospiza fortis. The sequence continues at coordinate 172,706 of NW_005054430.1, read as the reverse complement.
TATTTTATTTTATTTTATTTTATTTTATTGTAGTTTAATTTTTTTTCAGAGGCCAAGGGCATTATGGAGTTTTGATCAGTTGGGTTAATTTTGCACTGTGAAATCTTGGGGGATTTGGGGTGAACTTGGACTGGAGGTTGATTTGAACCCTCTAACCAAGACCTCCTGTTCTGGAGTTGAACCAGAGCTGAATTTCAACATTTTCTCCTTATAAATGACACCATTACAAATCCATGGAAGATTTGGCATCTCACAGGCTCCAGGCAGGAAAGAGCAAAGTGTGCTTGGACCAGACCAGTGGGAATAACCCAAACCAGGATCCCCTGTGTGCAGTGCTGAGGACTGAGCTGTTCACCTCCTCCAGGTGCCACCTCCATGAGCACATTGTGTCCCCATGCCCTCCACCCCAGCAGCTCCCTGTCACAGACATCTTTTATGAAAAATCCTTTCCTTAGGATTTTTCCTCCTGAGAAGCTGAGAGGCCTCAGGAACAAAATGTAAACAATGGTTATCTGCTGCTGTGGAATGCAACAAGTGGATCTTTGATTGGTCCATGTTGGTTGTTTCTAATTAATGGCCAATCACAGCCCAGCTGGCTTGGACAGAATCCGAGCCACAAACCTGTTATGATTCCTTCTTTTTCTATTCTTAGCTAGCCTTCTGATGAAATCCTTTCTTCTATTCTTTTAGTATAGTTTTAATGTAATCTATATCATAAAATAATAAATCAAGCCTTCTGAAACATGGAGTCAGATCCTCATCTCTTCCCTCAGCCTGAGACCTCTGTGAACACGGTCACAGCTCCCTCTGGACCTTTTCCACCTGGTTTGTTCCCTACAGCCAGCAATGCCACCTGAAGGCTTTTGGGGCAGCTTTGCAAACTACCAAGGGCTAAACTTGCTGGCTGAGGAGGCTGTGGAGCTGCTTGGGTTGAGGTTTTCCAGGAGGAGGAGTGAGAATGAGGATGGTGGCAGAGGTGAGTGTGCCTGGAGCATCCCTGGCCCGCCCTCCCTGCCACAGGGGAACATCAGGGCAGGAAGCTCCATGGAACAAACATGGAACAAATCATGAAACAAAGAATTTCCCTGTTCCCTGCCTCTGGGAATGCCTGGCCCCACCCATCCCAGCGCAGGTACTCTGGGAAGGGAGTGCAGACCCCAGCAGAGTTTATTGGTAAATGCTACCATTGATTAAAACAGGCTTCAGCTGCTGTAGGAACAAGAGGTTGCCATGGAAACAGTCTCTTGATGTGTCCAGGTTTTGAAACCACTTTTCCCTCCTCTCCCACCCTCAAGGCTTCTTTTCTGCTGTTGTTTTGTGGGGGATTTGCTCTCCTGGGGTGAGGTGGTGCAGGTGAGCTCTGGGGACCTGGAAGGTACCGAGAGGAGCTGCTCATCCCTGGGAGGGTGGGAGACCTCTCTGCTTGTAGGGACCCTGCAAAGTGGGGTGTGGATGGACCCCACAATGTTGTGGGGGCATGTTGGAACTCAGTACATTCCTCTGGGTGTCCAGAGTTGCTGAGGACCCCACTGGGTGGCTCGGAGACTCTGGCATGCAGCCCAAAACACCTGGGGATTTCATTTTGACCCATGGAACAAACTACCAGCTTTGTATGAGGACCTGAAAGTCACAGAAGTTTAAATAGTATAATCATAAAATTATCACAGGGTAAAAATGTAGATTTTAGGATTTTTGGTATGGGGGTTATGGGGACAATGGAGGAACTTGGGTGTGTCCAGCCTTTCTTCTTCTTCTTCTTGTTCTCCATTTTCTGCTGTGATGCTGGCGCTTTGGGATTGGTTTAGAATAGAAGTGCACTGTCTAACAGAAGTGATAGGTATTGGAAAGTAATTGTAAATCTGTTATATGTAGTTTGTAGTGTAAAAAGCCATCACCGCCTCGGGGGCAGTCAGAGTGCCTGTGGCTGCCTTGCTGAGCAGATCTTGGCTGGGCAGAAAGAAAATTTTATAGATAAGAATTAATAAACAACCTCAAGACCGAAAACTGAAGAGCTCTGACTTGTTCTTTAGACACATGGGACAAAACAGAGACATCCTGCACGTCTCGGGGCTGCAATTAACAACCAACAACCCGAGAGGGGCAGGGGAGAATATCTCAGGGAAACCCTCCTGCCATCAGAGCTGGGATTCTCTGAGCCTCTGCAGGGCTCTACCCCACTGGGGGTGCTCATCTCAGTGGTGACTCTGCTCCATCCCCTCTTGGGAATGGTGGCAGTGATGGGAAGCCACCTTTGGAGCAATGGGAAATCAAGCCAGTGCCATGAGGAGTGGTTCTGAGAGACTAAAGAGGAGCCCCCTCCTCCTTCCCCAGCCCTGCCTGGGCTCCCCACCTTGGGAGAGGAGCTTTCATTCCTCTCAAGTGGGTGAGAAGCAGCCCCTCCCCTGTGCTGGTGTCATTATGCAGCTGTGCTGAAGGGCCATTGAGGGCCCCTGCAACGCTCTGAGGAGAATTTTCCTCGTGGATCATTCAGCCCTCCTTTCAGACGTGGAATTTTTTATTTTTGCCAACCCCCCTCTTTGTTTTTGCATTTTCTTCTAAAACACAGAAGCATCTGCATAAGCATAGGCTCCTCCCTGTGTGTTGCTGCTTTTGTCTCTTCCTTGGGAACTCCCCTGGCTCTTTCCAAGTCCATCCTAAGCTCCTCAAATCCTGCATGAAACTCCTCTCTGCAGGAGTTATTAAGGATATGTTACTATAATGTTATATATTATTTTACTGTATTGCATGAAGGAGTTATTTCAGTGTTTTACTGCATCCAAAGCAGGTCTGGTAAATCCTAAACCTGGGGTGGCTTTTCTGTCGTGTTCTAAAAGTTCCAAAGATTTTCCCCTACAACTCCCTGGAGGGTGGAGCCAGGTGAGGGTTGGACTCTGCTCCCAGGGAATAAGGGACAGGACAAGAGGAAAAGACCTCAAGTTGTGCCAGAGGAGGTTTAGATTTGATGAATTTCTTCCCTGAAGGGGTTGTTGAGCCCTGAGAAGTGCTGGAATTGCCATCCCTGGAGGGATTTAAAATCTGTGGATGTGGCACTTGGGGACAAGGGGCAGTGGTGGCCTGGGCAGTGCTGGGGGAACAGTTGGACTCGATGCTCTTGGAGGGCTTTTCCAACCTAAATGATTGCAGGAGTTATGAAATCCGAGGTAACCTTCCATGGACTTGCTAAAATACATGGAAAATCTGTTAATTTTTTTCAGTATTGCATCATTGTCCAGACTTCCCCAGCAGGAAAGAAGATAATGCCACAGCAGTCTCTCTCTGTGGTTTATTTTATGTATTTATGGTAAAATCCTCAAGTAACACAGGCCCAACCTAAGTGACCTGCCAGGCCTCCCCTGGGCTTCGTGGAATCACAGAATGCTTTGGAAGGGACTTTAAACACCATCAAGTTCCAACCCCATGCCATGGCAAGGACAGCTCCACCAGAACCTTCCACAGGCCCTGCTGGGCCATTTCTGCATCCAGGTGTGAGCTCCCTTGGACCTGAGCTGCTCTCCAAAGGTGTCTTCTCCCTCTCACTGCCTGATGCAGCAGCAGTGACTGGTTTCCTAAATTACCTTAAATTTATGTGATGTGAATCCAGCTCTGAACACTCCCTGTGATTTCAGAAGAGTTATTTTGGAAACTTCTGTGTCATTTATCTGTGTAATTCCCCAAACTTGGTCTGCACTGACTTATTTTAAATAACAAAATATTTTTTTTTTTGGACAAAGATCTCTTAATGCTTTGCTTGCCCAGCAAGACCTGATGATAAGTGGGGAACACCCAGCAGCCAAAATTGGAGAAGAAACCTCCAAAAAGCCCAGCCCTTTTGCTCCAAGCTTGTAGGAGCTTCTGTACATCCCCATGTTGTGTGTTATTTCTCAGATTTTCAAATTTCAAGCCCTCCCTCAAAGCTTGGACAGTTCCTCACTTTCATGGC
>NW_005054430.1:143460-168717 GCF_000277835.1 Geospiza fortis | reverse complement strand
AAGGTGCCATGAAAGGGCTTTAATTTCAAAAGCTCTGAATTACACCTCGATCAGGAAGGACGTGGCAATGGTGGAATTGCTGAGCTCAGGAGGTTAAAGAATGGAGGGGAATTCACAGCTCACATCTGTGACACACCAGGATGAGAGAGCCTCCATCCTCAGAGCAGCTTTCAAAGGCATTTCCCTGTTCCCATGCTTTTGGGAGATTTTTAATTACTCTGATGTTGGTTAAGAGTCACTTTACGGCCAAAGAAATGGATTCTTAAATTCAAGGATGCTTTTTTTTTTTGGCTCCCAGAAATAATGGCTGAGCAGCAAACCAACCCCTGCGAGGCAAGGAGGATGCAGTGAGCTGAGAGCTGCTCTGAAGCCAGATCAAATATCAGTTCACATTGCAGCCCCTGCCTCCACCTGCACCAGCATGATGACAGGAGAATTGCTTTGAAACCCTCTTAAAAAAAAGCATCCAAGACAGTGCTCTCCTGGGAAAGCCTCTCCTTTCCAGGCCTCCTATTCCCTGCAGCTCTAATGCCAGAGGTGGCAGGTGGTGAACCTGTGCTGTGGGGAGGGCCAGGGGAATTGGAGAAGGGGAATTAGGCAGGTGTTCAGCAAGGCAAGCAGCAGCCATTCAGCACTGGAATTCCTGGCTTCACCTCCCGGCCACCTGGAGGAACCTGGGCTCTGGTGTCACAGCAGAAAATTGGGAAAATACTGGAACAAGGAGGAGCTGGGGCCACACAGGTGAAATGCCCAGCAGGACTTGGGTGGGAGGGGTGTGTTTTATTTGTGGGTCAAGGATGCGCAAGAAGGAATGATGAATCTGACTCCACGCTCTCAGAAGGCTAATTTATTATTTTATGATACTATATTATATTAAAGAATGCTATACTAAAGAATACAGAAAGGATACTTACAGGATACTTAAAGGGTACTTCAAAAGATAATAATGAAAACTCGTGACTCTTTCCAGCGTCCCAACACAGCTTGGCCCTGATTGGCCAAAGAGTGAAAACAACTCACAGCAGAATCCAATGAAACAATCACCTGTTGGATAAACAATCTCCAACCACATTTCAAAGCAGCAAAACACAGGAGAAGCAAATGAGATAATATTGTTTTCCTTTTTCTCTGAGGCTTCTCAGCTTCCCAGGAGAAAAATCCTGGGTAAAGGGATTTTTGCAGAGAATGTGAATGCCACAGGGGGGGAGGAGAGGTCAGGTGTGTAACCTGGCTGAGCTACAGCCACACAAGCAGATTTCCTTGGAGCAAAATGTCCTTGGGGGAATGGGTTTGGGATGGTGCTTGTAATAGGGGCACAGCTTTGTCCCAGTGTGTGGAGCTGCCCTCAGTGCCTTGCTGGCAGTCCTTGATCTTCCTGCTGGCACATCAGAGCCTGGCTTAGCTGGGGAATATTGCATAAGCCTCACTGGGGACCTCGAGAGCAGATTAATTCCTTGAGCATCCTCCTTCTGGCCTCTGGTGAAGTCTGCTGCTCTGAGGAGATTCAGCTGGGCAGGGCTGAAACCTCCCCCAGACTGACAAGGCATGGCGGGAAGAAAGATTTCCCTTCCTCAAGAGCCCAATAATGGATTTTGGGAGAAACCCTTTCTTGTGGCAGCTTGCAGTGTCCAGCTGCAGAAGGGATCTCTCTCCAGGTACCACAGTGATGATGATGATGATGGTGAGACAGTCAAGTTAAGGCAAAGACAGAGTGTGATGAAGTCCCTCTCCCTCCCCCAGGCAGAGCTCAGACTGGGAAAATGCTTTGGATGCGGTGGCCTGTAATTATGTAATTCTTCCTCGTTATCTTTTCTAATTGTTCTCAGTGCTGTTTCCTAAACTGATTGGAAACAATGGCAGATGGGGGTGAAGTGGGAGGCAGACGTGAGCATGGCAGGCTGCCAGCATAGCACAGGGCTCTCCAGAAAGGGAGAGAGGAAAGGAAAAAGAGAGAAAAAAAATAAAAAATATCCATGGTGGAGACTTGGATGCCAGGACCGGAATGGAGGGGACACCTGAACCTCTGCCAGGCTGGGAGGTGCTGCCTGGGGATGTCTCATTCAGGCTCATGCATATGCAATTTCCTGTGTTGCATTCAAGAAATTCCAAGCCTTCCTCCATCCCTGGCACACCTCAGCTCCCCCAGAGCTTTGCTCTCCTCCTTTTTCTCCAGCACTCCAATGATGCACTTGGAACCCTCACTGGGAAGGGCTTTGCCAGGACAATCTGTGGCCTTCTCCCTCTGGCATTGAGCAGTTTGTTTGCTTGTCTATGGGAGAAATAAATTTAAAAATAGGGGAATTAGGCTCGTTGCATTTGGGGGTGAGTGCAGGGCAGAAGGAGGGGTATCGGGGCGGTACTGCAGTGGGATTTCCTCATTTTTGGCACAGCTTTCAGGGGAGTACCATGGGATGCAGCTCCCTGGGAGTTCATTTTGGTCATGTTGATTCATTTTCTCTGTTGCTCATCCCCACTGCCCTCTCCTTGTGTGGGTGAGGGGTTTTGCTTTGGAGGGATGTGCATCCCAGAGGTGTTTGGGGATCCAGCAGAGCTCTCCTCTCACTGGCAATCCCCTTTGACAGCACAGTGGGAAGGGGGAGGTCACACTGCTGCTGTAATTTTTGTGTGAAGAAGGCCAGAACAAGCCCAAAAAGGAATTCTGAGCACCAGATTCCTGTGGTGGGGGTAGAGGACAGATGTCTGTGGGGTGATGGAGCATCCCACAGTGGCAGCACCACCACCAATGCAGGGCAGATCTGGCTAGATCTTTACTGCAACTCATCTTTTCCTTTCTCAAGAACATTGCTTCAGTACCTGTTGAAGCCATTTGTGTGTCTGACCCATCTTGCATCCCTAGTGCTACTCATTTAGACTTTTTCTTTTCTTTTTTTCATGCTCTTACAGCATATCTGATTGTGAAAAACGCCAATCACTTGTTTTTAAAATTTTAAAAGTTTAATAGTAATAAAATGGTTATAAAAATAGTAATACAATTAGAGTAATAATAATTTGGACTGTTTGAATTAGGACAATATGAGACAATAGAAACAGAGAGTTACAGACATCCGGGTACCTTTTCTGGGCAGCACAAGCCCGAAAAAGGATCCACGTTAACAGAGAATTAACCCTTAAAAACAATAACCTGTTGCATATTCATACACTTCATACATGATGCATAAATTTCATTCAAACACGGGATTCTGTCTGGGCAGTGTCAGCTTCTTCCTCTGAATCCTGACAGCGCCTTCGAGGCAGGAAGAAGGTCATTTCTCCTGATAATGGAGCAATAAATTCTCTTTCTCTGAAAGATTCAGGTGTCCTGTGGCTGCTATCTCACTGTGAGTCCCTTCTTTTTGAAAAAAATTATATCCTACACAGCATAGTTTCTATTTTAACATTTTTTTACCTAAAACTATATTTAACACAGTAGTTAAGAGAATTAATACAGCATAACTTTCTAACACAACACATATAATATTCATTTGAATACTTGCGAAAAGCCAGTGTAGAACAAATACAGTGAGACTGGCAGAAAACTGGCAAGCTTCAGCAATCCAGGGGCAGTGATTTTTTTCATAAGTATCTTAATGGAGTCTGTATTTATTTAATCGTTTTCTCAGCCTGCAGGTTGTTTGAGTATTTAAAAAAAGAGAGAGACAATTGAACAAACCCTCTCCCTTCCTCCTCTTACCAACCCCTTTTAGAAAGTCCATGAACCTACAAGAACTCTTCTAAGTTATCCATATTTCAGAAATCTACTGAATTGCTCACAGGCATTAATGAAGAAGGTAGAATTATCCTCCAGGTTAAGTTTTGGATAAAAATATTTACACAGCAACCAGACTCACCTGCATCAGCACCCTTGCAGCACTCCTGCTGTCCTTCCATCCTTCTTCCCTGTTTTTTAAGCTGGAATATTCTGTTTTCCACTTAAATCTCCTCCAGGTCCCTGCTCCCTGCAGACCTTGCTTCCTTCTGCACAAAGGCAGCAGCACCAAAGCTATTTTCTCCTCTTGGCCTTAAGTTGTGCCAGGAAATGTGGGATATCTGGAAAAATTCCTTCACCAAAAAGGTTGTCAAGCACTGCCCAGGGCAGTGGTGTCCCCATCCCGGGAGGGATTTGAGGATATGGGTTAGTGTGGGCTTGGCAGTGCTGGCTTCATGGAGCCTAAATGAATTTGTGGTTGGTGTTGCCTGGATTCCTTGTGTGTGAGGGAGTGCTCAGCTCAGAGGTGATCTCTGGACCCTCCTCCTTTCCTGGTCTCATGTTTCCCCATTTGTGCCATTAAATGGAGCTCCTGGGAGCTGCAGAAAGCTGTTGTGAGATGGTTCTTGTTCCTCCTCTGCTTCAGTGCAGCACAGGAAGGCTGTGGAGGGCATGGGGAGAGTCAGCCCTTGGTTGTGGGAACAGTCATGTCTTGACTTCTGGTCATCAAAAAATCCAGAGACATTTCCTTCAGAGCTGAGCTGGGAAATCCCAGCCTTTCTCTTCCAGCCACGTTCCTCTGCAGGACTTTGCTTTGGTTCTGTTTGCCTGGATTCCCCAGCTGCCTGTGGATTTGCAACTCATTTTACCCAGTACAAAATCCTAAGTTGTTTTTTTTAGTTTTTTTTTTTCCTTCAGGGGCAATGTTTTTATTTGCTTGCTGTTTTTAGTGCCTTTCTCTTTGGGGAGTCTGAGTCAATACACTATTTTTTTTTTTGGTGATGAATAAACTTTGCTGTCTCAGTTTATCCTTGTGAATGATTTTAACAACCTGCCAAACGCTCTCTGCTTTCCTTCTGTGGCTCCAGTCTGATTTCTTGTGGTCCTAAACCCACATAGGTTGCTCTCAACTCCATCCTATAAATCCATATCACTCCCACTTTCTGTCTCTCTCCTACCAGGGCACTGAAACTGCTGGAAAATAGCTTTCAACCTTCAAAATGAGCATTCAGAATTGTCTGTAGGTGTAAGATAATGAGGCAAAACATTCACTGGGGGCTGTCATTTACTCCTGCTCCTCAGTGATGATCCAAAATCCAGGGCAGACGGTGAGGCTCTTGCTGGAATGAGCTTCCTGATGCTCAGCTCATCTCACAGAAGTGCATTAAGCATTAAGGTATGGGCTTAAATAAACAACACAGAGCTCAAAGGGAAATCCTTCATGTGATGAAGACCCATTGAATGACTAATTTGATTTAAAATGAGGCCTCAGAGCCATCCTTCAAGAGCTCTGCGCCAATATTTCCAGGGAGCCTGGGTTTTTCTGTCTCTGCACAGGTCAACACTGCCATGAACTCTACACGAGAGGGGCTGAGCTGAGTCCAGGCTGTGGCATGTTCAGCACTAACACAAAATTATAGATTACTCAAGGCTGTCAAGCTCTCTGTGGCCTACAGAGCAGAGGTATAGGGTATCCATCTTTTTGGACAACATCAACCCCCTGAATCAAACCCTTGGATTGAGGATCTCCCAAAACACAACTGAAATGGGCTGTGGCACTGCTGGTGCCATAAAAATGTCGCCAAGGTCCATTGCAATCCCTGTAGTTTCATCTCACTTTCCAGAGCCACGTTAAACTCTGACACAACGATCAGGAACCCCTAAACCTTCCTCTAAAATGCTCTGGTTTGGGCTGTGTCCAGGCTGTGGCATGTTCAGCACTAACACAAAATTATAGATTATTCAAGGCTGTCAAGCTCTCTGTGGCCTACAGAGCAGGGGTGCAGGGTATCCATCTTTCTGGATCCTCCTTTGACAACATCAACCCCCTGAATCAAACCCCTGGATTGAAGATCTCCTAAGACACAGCTCAAATGGGCTGTGGCACTGCTGGTGCCATAAAAATGTCGCCAAGGTCCATTGCAATCCCTGTAGTTTCATCTCACTTTCCAGAGCCACGTTAAACTCTGACACGAAGATCAGGAACCCCTAAACCTTCCTCTAAACCCTCTGGTTTGGGTGCAGCTCCTTGGGAAGCCCACTCACCCTGAGGAAGTATTTCCAAGGCAGAAAAGCTGCAGTGAAAACCCCCACACGAAGCTGAATTCCTGGAGTTTATTTTCCAGGTTTGAAAGTGACAACTTGTTGGCCTTGAAGATTTTTCACCAGCGCCAGAATAATCCAGAGGGAGAGATTTTCTACTTCTTTCTCAGACCATGGGATAATTAGCAGATTTTAATGACTGCTAGAGAAAGCTGGCTAATGAGCTATTAAAAACACCCCTTACCCAGCCCCTAAATGAAAGCCACAAAGCAGTTGGTCATCCTTCTGACCATGTGCATCTTAAAGATATTTTTCTTTTCAAGCTAATTGTGGCTGCTTGGTGTTTGCTGGGGAAAACTCCAATTGGGAATGCAGCAGGATGAAAAATGGTCTGTTCTGCTTCCACAGAAGTGTGGAGTACAGCCAGAGCCTGGTGCAGGAATTATACAATCCTTTAGGTTGGAAAAGGCCCTTAAGGCTGAGTCCAACCATTAATCTAACACCACTACTAACATTAACTACTAACTCAGCACTACTGCTGACTCACTCATGAGAAATCCTTGGCTCTCTGTGGCCTCTTGAAATCCAAATGTGTCCTGTGAGCCAAATTCCTGCCACAGGGATGCTGATACCAAGTGGTAGCACCAGGGCTGGGACCCTTTGGTGCCATGGCCTCTTGTTTCTAGAGCCATTTTCACACTTGGTTTAGTGACACCTTGGCAGCCAGGCTGCACTGCCTGGCCTTCCTTGGGGTGTTCTCTTCAGGTAACAGGAAGAAATTCTTCCCTGGGAAGATGGGGAGGCCCTGGCACAGGTTGCCCAGAGAAGCTGTGGCTGCTCCATCCCTGGAATTGTCCAAGGTTGGCTTGGATGGGATTTTGAGCAGCCTGAGATGGTGGAAAGTGTCCCTGCTGATTTTGGAAAATTGTTAAGGTCCTTTCCAACCCCTGGTGAGGGGCTGGGAACACAAACCCTGAGAGGAACCCCTGAGGGAGCTGGGGGTGCTCAGCCTGCACAAAAGGAGACTCAGGGCTGCCCCCAGCACTCCCTGCAGCCCCTGAAAGGTGCCTGTGCCCAGCTGGGCTCGGGCTCTTTCTCCAGCAAGCCTGGATGTGGCACTGGGTGCCAGGGGCTGGGCTGGACTCCATGGCCTTGAAGGTCTCTCCCAACCCAGGGATTCTGTGATTCTGTGAAATGCTTTTCCTGGCACCATGGCAGGTACCACAGGCACTCACAGGCCCAAAGAGCTCAGCTGGTGATGCCAAACCACAGAGCGTCCAGAGAATGGAGTATTTTGTCCACAGCAAATGTGGAGAAAACCAGGTTTCTAGACAAATCTGGAGTCTCCTCCACCTCTATTTGCAAGTCTGTTTCCTGTTTGATGGGGAAGATTCAGTTTTAGCACACAGCACCCTTTGGATGTACCTCAGACTGGGTGCCAGGGTCTGCCTGAGCTGTTTGGGCTGGGCTGGACTTGATGGGCTTGAAGGTCTCTCCCAACCTGGTCATTCTGTGTGTGAATTCTGTGAGTTCTGTGATTCTTCCTGAGCATGCTGAGCACTGAGGTGAAGGGAGGACACAGCCAGGGTGGTCTGTGCTCCCCACGTGTCTGTCCTGCGTGACTCAGGCCGCAGCAGGAGATCGCCCTCGGTGCCTCCCGTCTGTGCTCCCGCAGACACTGACAACTGCTCCTGCTCTCTCCAGCAGAGGTGGACAGCTTTGCAGAGCAAAATAGCTCCACGCCCTCTGGCTGTGAACTCTGATGCTTCTTAGCTCAGCTCTTGGCATGTTGTCCCTTCATTAGTGCTCCTTGCCTCCTCCCAGGGTTGTTTCCCTCTCTCTTCCCCTCTCCCCTGATGTAAAGCGGTTTCAGAGGGACAAAATGTTAGCGTGACAAGACTGAGGCCCCTTTTGCTTTTTGAGGTGACTTCTTCTCCTGTCACTTGCCATTCCCTTCAAGAGCACTGAGGTTGTGCAACCCATGGAGCTGGGGTGGCAGCTCCTGCTCAGGGGCTGTCGCTCTCCCCATCTGCTCCCACCACAAATCCTGCCCTGCCCTGCCAAAGAGTCTCTTTCCTGCTTTTTGGGAGATGCTGGCTTCTTCCACCTCTAACATGAGGACAAAAGGCCTCACTGTGACACAAATCAGAGCATGTGGGGTTTTTTTAGGGATTGATAAGTGACAGGGTTTGTTCATCTCCTCCAGCCCTGACATCAGCTGCAGAGAGGTCTCGGAGTCTCTGCTGCTCAGAATGACCCCGAGATGTGTTAGAAAGTCTCTTTTCCCAGCCTGGCAGTTGAAGAAAGAGTCAGGATTCTTCTGTTCTTGTTCTCAAGTTTGTTTATTATTTTTTTATCTATAACATTCTCTCTCTGCCCTGCTGAGGTCTGTCCAGCAGGTCAGACAGAGGCACACTGACCACCCTGGGGATGGTGTTATCTTTTTATACTAAAATTTTATACTAAAAACTACATGTACATTATTTACAATAATTTCCCAATACCTATTACCTATGTTAGACAGTGAGCTTCTACCTTAAACCAATCCAAAAGTGCCAACACCACCCAGAACATGGAGGCCAAGAAGAAGAAGGAAAAAGGACAGAGTATGCCCAAATTCCTCCAGCTTGGGACCCCAAGCCCCCATTCTAAAACCTCAAAAATCTATTTTTCACCCCATGACAAACTATTATTCTAGTTAAACTCTCTTGACTTGTGATTCTTCATATAAAGGTGGTAATTTTTTCCATGGGTCATAATCAAAGGCACAGGGGTCTTGGGCTCTGTGCCAAGGTCTCTGAGCACCCTGGCAGGGGCTGGAGCCATCCAGGACAGCCAGAGGGATGTCCTGGGTTCTGACAGAGAGGCTCCACATTTGCTCCTTCCTTTGGTGTTGGTAGGCATGAGCTGGAGTCTCATCTGGAGTAACTGGTGTCTCCCCTGTGACTTTTCATAAGGTGGTTTGGGTGTTGCTTCTCCCCAGATCCCATTCAGCAAACAAGAAACGTGGAGAAATTAAGTCCTCCTACGTGGCTGATTTCCTTTTCCAGCCCCTCATGTGCAGTTCTCTGATCTCACAGTCTGTTGTTATGGAAATAATGCAATTACAGTCACTGTGAGTAACAAGGAAACACAGTCTGCCACAGGGAGAAAAAGGAGACCAATTTTCCAAGGTTTCCTTAAGTATTTGGTGAGAGGAAGAGGAGGGAGAGACACAAATGCCATGGGGCAGACCTGTATTGGTTTCCAGCTCTTATCCCCCTTTCCCCCAAGCATTCACATCATTTTTTTGCTCTTCTGTAGATAATGGCCAAACCTTGGTCAGTGTGTTTACTGCTGCTTGGCTAATTAACACTTCTTCATCAAGCCAGTGAAGATGGACAGCTTTCCAAAACAAAGCAGGTCTCCAGCCTGCATCTGTTGGCTCTGATGCTTTTCAGCTTTGGCTCTTGATGTATTTCTTCATTAGTTCTCCCTCGACCTTCAGGCGGATGCTGGCACCTCCTGCCATCATCCTTCCCTTCCACTTCCATCCTTCCCTTCCACTTCCATCCTTCCTTTCCATTTCCATCCTTCTCTTCCACTTCCATCCTTCCTTTGCACTTGCTTCCTTCCCTTCCACTTCCATCCTTCCCTTCCACTTCCATCCTTCCTTTCCATTTCTATCCTCCCTTTGCACTTCCCTCCTTCCCTTCCATTTCCATCTTTCCCTTCCATTTCCCTCCTTCATTTGCAATTCCATCCTTCCTTTGCACTTCCATTCTTCCTTTCCATTTCCACCCTTCCCTTCCATTTTCATCCTTCCCTTCCACTTCCATCCTTCCCTTGCATTTCCATCCTTCCCTTCCACACCACTGCTTCCCCCAGCTGCTCTCACAGGTACTGCTCCTAAGCTGACTCCTGTCCAGAGTTTCCAGCTCTCTGCTCTTGCAGACCTGTGGAATTTCTTTTTTCAGACCATGGTACCAGGATTGGCCTGTGCTGAGGGGACGCCTGAGAGCCTGTGGGGAAGTTTGAGCCCTATGGATCCCAAATGCTGCTGACCTGTCCAGTGCCAACACATCAGACAGGGGAGCATTTGCAAAGATAACATAAAAGAGATGTGAAACACTGAGGGATGAGGCGTAGAGGAGGAGATGGAGGCTCTGTTTGAGTGTTAGTTATCAAGTCTGTAGGATTTAGGGAAAAATATTTTTATTTCCTGTGCCTTTGTTCAAAAAGTCTTTAAATAGGGAAGATGAAACCTTGATTTTAACTGTCCTAGGGACAGGGAGTATTGCTGTCTCTGGAAGCATCTGACTTGGAGTGATCACTGATTTCTCTGAAGATGAAAATGTTCTTTTCTTTAAACTATTTCCTGTCAAGCAAGGGCTTGAATGGCTCCGATTGCTCATGCCTGGGGCAGTGACCCATTCCTGAGGCCAGTTTGCAAATGACTCTGTGCTGCTCAATCCGACAACATTCATTCCTCTCTCCTCCTTCCACCCAAAAAAAAAAAATGCTTCAGGGAGAGAAAGGCAGGGAGAAACAGAGTGGAAGCTCTGGAAGGGTTGCCTCAGTTCCCAGCAGTCACATTGCTCTCATCAAAGCCAGCCAAGTGGAACTGGTGACACTCACCAGAAGAGCTGCTCTAAATTAAGCAAAGCTGCAGAAACTTTGTAAACAAGAGCTGAGGGCTTCAGGCTGCAGGAGGGAGAGGTGGCAAGTGTGGTTTGTCCCATGGAGGAAACCAGAGTGGAGCAGAGCCCTCTGAAATGGCTCTGCTGAGATCCGCATGGTGTGGGAGTTCCATGGGTCTCCCAGTTTGCTGGAAAAGCAGATGCCCCGTGCCTGGAAGTGTTCAGGACCAAGTCGGAGCTGGGCTTTGAGCAGCCTGGTTGTATGGAAGGTGTCCCTCTTCCCTAGAAGAGAGGCTGGACAGAGCTAAAGAATGAAGCAGGGATTTATGGAAAGGATCTCCTCCATGGATGCACCTTGGGCAGCACCAGAGCCCAGCCAGGGCTGCACCCAAGATGAACCAAAATGGCCCCAAAATGCACGAGCGCTCCCGGGGTCTCTCCCTGGGATCAGTTCTGCTCCATTTGCATCTTGCAGTTCATTGTCCCATTCCAGCTTTAGCCCCTGCAGTCCCACCCTGCTTGTTTTTCTCTCTCCAGCCCACAGTGTTTGTGCTCCTGGGCTGAGATTTGGGTCATTTGTCCTTGGTGCCCAGCTGGAGCAGGAATTGTAATATGAAGCTCAGAACTGCACACTACAGCAGCACAGAATGTGAAAAATAGAAAAGCTAAACCCTGAGGCGTCACCTGCCCATGGAAGTTGGGTTGGAATGAGATGATCATTAAGGCCCTTCCAACCCAAAACCATTCTGGGATTCCGTGGTGTCCTCTGGGCCAGTGTGAGGAGCAGGAACCTCACTGGGAGCTGGACAAGAAGCTGACAAGATGTACAGGTACAAAAAAAGTAGAGGAATAACTGATGAGGTTTTGTTCTTGGTTTTGAGTGTCCCATCCTTTATTGCAGTGAGGATATTCACCCTGTTCTGGATAACAGGACAGAGATGGGCTGTGATGGAAGCTCATCCTATTCACATCTTTTTATATCCATTTCACAACACTAGGCTGGGTAAGGAGGCTTTAATGTGAATTGGAGCCCCTGTTTTCCCTGTCTGACCAAACCCAGCTGTGTTTGACACATTGTCTGTCTCCCTGAGAATCCCTCTAGAGGGTAGGAAGAAGTTGAATTTGCCAGGTAGATATGTTGCCCAGTGGTTACCTTGCTCTGTGGAAATGCCCTGCATTATGTTTATTTTTGATTATTTCTTCTTGATTATGATGGAATTTGATGATTTCTCCTTAGGCTCTCCTACAATTGTTGGAGAAACTTGGAGGTTTTTCCCGACCTTAACAGTTCTGTGATGCTGTGACCTGATTTGGTTTGTGGGCACTGAAGGCAGGGAAGGATAAGTTTGAGTGCCCCAGCAAATTGTAATCTTCTTTTCCTTGTTCTGCTTCCCCTCTTCCCAGCTAGAAAAGAATATCTGTTGTGTGCAAGGTTTATCATGCATTGGCTGTGTCTCATCCTGGAGAAAACCACTGCCCCTTGTGACTTGGGGGATCTTTCAAGATAAAAGAGCCCTGTAAGAAAATGCTTTTACTGTTGAACATTTCATTATAATTACAATTTATTTTGAATCAGGTCTTACACCAAGAATTTAATCTAATTCTGAGTATCCAGAGGATTTAAACCTCTTCAGCTCCTATTTTAACTTGCATAAATAAAACTCCTATCTTCCTTAACTCATATTCCTCAGCAAGCCCTCCTAATAGGGAGAAGTTTCTTTATTGTACCCCATTTCCAGAACTGTTGGCATGAGGATATTGTACAGAGTTTAACAGATGAAACAGAGAGGTTTGGATAACTTTTTCCTCAAAGAAAAAGCTCCCCATGGCTTTTTTTTGTTTTCTTTTTCTTTTTCTTTTTCTTTTTCTTTTTCTTTTTCTTTTTCTTTTTCTTTTTCTTTTTCTTTTTCTTTTTCTTTTTTTTTTTTTCTTTTTGTTTTGCTGGGGAAAGCACTTTATCTTGCTGATGTACTGCATTACTCAGAGTGCCACCTTTAATTCCTACAAACTGCTAAAAGGAGGATCCTAAATATTCCTCCCTTAAGAGGCTCTTGCCAAGCTCAGTGCAGCCCTAAGTATGCAGTGAAAAAGTGGGATGGGAAATGAGAGTCAGGAAGGGCCTGAGCCAGTTGCTGGTTTCCTTATTAACAATTAAAGTTTGAGGCAGCATGGAAGAGGGATGTGGTTGTCTCTGTCTGAGACAGAAAATTGCTTCTCGTTTCTGATGGATCCTGCCAGTCTTTGCCAAGGGCAGGGCTGCTGTGGCTTACCTGGAAAAACTCCTGCAGCCAGCATGGATTTCAGCTGTAAATGCCTGGGAAAATGCTGTATCCAGAATGTGGGGGTGAGGGGTGAAAATATTTGGACTGCTCTGCTCCAGTTCCAACTTCCAGAATTTGACTATTCCACCAACAACCCTCCTGCCACAAAGCTTTGTGTTCCATTTACTGGAAAACCACCTAATAACGCTAAAGAAATCCCTTTTGGTGTTGACAGGCACTATAAAATATTGAATGCAACCATGATAATTATATGTCTAATTTATTATTTAGCTGTGTCCATTTCCACTGTATAAAACCAGCCTAAAGACCAGTGTGGTGGGTACAATAAAAATAAATATATGATCTTCTAAATGTCTAATGTGGGTTTAGCCATGGTGATTCCAGACTGATGGAATGAGTGTGTCAAATCTTCAAGAAGAGATAAAAAAATCTTCCGCATCTCCAGATAGAACACAAAACAAACAGACCCCCAGTTTCCTATAGAAATCTCTTCATGGGATCTGAAAAGAAACAGCAAAATCCCGGTTAAATACTAGTTAGACACAATTATTGTTCTTCCTTTAATCTAATTAAGCCTTCAATTTAGTGAGAAAAGCAATTAGCATCTGAAAAGCCGAGAGGGGTGGTAGAAACAGTGGAGGAGGCAGGTCCCACACAGTGGGAAAGAGGAAAAAATGCTCTCAGTATCAGTGCAGAAGGGAGATGCCATCACTGTATATGGCCATAAAACCAATGGCTCTGCACAGCCCATGGTCTTTAATTTCAGTGAAAACAGGAATTTTAGTTCCCCAAACTGATTTTGAAAATATTTTGTGAATTTACAATAAAGGCCAGGAATGAAAAAAATAATCAGAGCAGGGTTATTTTTTTTAAAAAAAGAAAAAAGGTTCCTGCCATCAGATCTGCTCATGATCTTTTTTAGCTCATTTTTGTGGTAGAGTTGTGGTTTTGTGCTAACTCTGTAGTTTCCATGAGGACGTTGGGTTCTTTGGATGAAACGAGCTGTGTTTTGGAATGATCCTGCATGGAATGATCCAGGGGTTTGCATGGATATCTTGTAGAGCAGAGTTACAGCAGAGTTTGATTTCCTTCCCAGAGAAACAAGGCGAGAATGGGAAGTGCCAAGGTCTGGTTTCATTTGCGATTTTTTGGCTTGTGGGAAGTTTGATGGAAGAAGTGATTGCATTGGAGACTGCTGGGCTGCTTGGGAGCTGGGGCACGGATTGGGAGAATGCTGCCACCAAGGCAAGGCCTTCACTCAACACAACTTTTAATTATTTAATTGTCTATGTGTAAAATCCAACATGAGACAGTATTTGGTAGTAGAAGTTCAGAGATTTTGGGAGATTTTTTTTTAGTGTGTGTGGTGGTTTTAGTTCAAAACCAGGCAGAAACTTCCGTGGTACAAAACCTGCAAAACCAGCACATTGTAGTAGTTATTGTGGTAGTTGTAGGAAAATACAGTTTAATTATTTAATTGTCTCTGGTAAAATCCAGCATGGGACAGTATTTGGTAGTAGAAGTTTAGAGATGTTGGGAGATTTTGCTTTTAGTATGTGTGGCGGTTTTTTTTCAAAACCAGGCAGAAACTTCTGTGGTGCATAACCAGCACATTGTGGTAGTTGTAGGAAAATACAGTTTAATTAATTATTTGTCTCTGGTAAAATCCAGCATGGGACAGTATTTGGTAGTAGAAGTTTGGAGATGTTGGGAGATTTTTTTTTATTGTGTGTGGCGGTTTTAGTTTTACACCGGGCAGAAACTTCCATGGTGCAAAACCAGCACATTGTGGTAGTTGTAGGAAAATACAATTGGAGACTCAGAAAATGGTGAAAGGAATAAGCAGTTAAGACCAGGAAAGAAAAAAATTTGGAGGGAGGGGTCGAGAGGCAGAATAACCACACTTGAGAATATTATTGCAAGGGTCTTAATTCTAGGACATGGACACAGTGATTCCAAAGGTGTTTTGAGAAAATATTGCTGCATAGGGATGCTTTTGAGAAATGTGACCCAAATCCATATTAGCTGCATGCACAGAGGGATGTGGAGTTATCCTAGCAAAGACAGGACCCATGGGGTGGCACTGAGGGATATGTTGGCCAAGCAGCAAAGAGCTGCCGTAAAAACTGCCAAAACGGGAGCCCAGCTCAGCAGTAAGAGGATCCCAGCCCAGAAAGTGCTGGGATGGGATTATATCGAGTGCTTTCCACACACAAATGTATTTCAGAAAGTGTCACAGGAGTAATTGAAAAACATCAATAACCATTGATAAAAACACAGGACTGGACACGCCTGGCGGAACCTCTGTCCTCAGGAAGCCACGAGTGAGGATCCATAAAGGACTGAAATGAATTGTTATTCTCTTGCTACTTAGATGAGATTCACAGGAAAGTTGCTGATTTTTGCATGAAAAGATGACCTTGTCCTGCAACCAGATAAATCTCTAAAGTCTTTCCACCCGTTGGAATTGCTTTATTGGAGTTGTGAGAGGAATTTATTTGGTCCTCAGGCAGGCAGTTTTGCTGGAAGCAGCATCCTTAGCTGAAGTTAGGTATCCCAAAGCATTAATTTTCCTCTAACTTTTAAGCTAAAATATTTGGGCTGGGATAGCATTTGGACAGGAGCTTTAAAACCCCAAAATGGCAGAAGTTGGAGCAGTGGAACAATGGGGTGCATGGTGTTTTCTGGAATGTGCTGATGTTTCGGCAGGATGTTAGGCTGGAGTTGTTAAAGTTTCAGTCCCGACTTCCTTGTGGTTGTTTTGAATCGACAGTGCCCCACAGCCCAAACCAGCAGACTGAGGTTATGGACCTCAGCATCCTGGCCAAGTCCAGCTTAGGCCTTCAAAACAGCTTCAGTGGGATTAACTGTTCTGTGGGTGTTTTCAGAGTTCTTGGATTTATGGACTGTTTTCTTATTAGGACTGTCATGTGCAATGTTTTCCTCATAGTATCTATGTATTTCTTTGCTTTTTTCTTACCTTTTATGTGGCTAGAGAAGGTGCCTGTGGACCAGAGACTAAAAAACCACTGAGTCCTAATATTCTACAGATCTTCAGGTGTTGAATAGAAAGGAGTATTAAGCTGATCATCTAGAGATGATGTGAAGGGTTTTAAGAACACCTATGGAAACCTCTCTGGGAGAATTTGGGTTTATCTTCATGTAAACCCGGGCTGAGATTCAGAATCCTTCTAGGAGACTTAGTCTAAGGTCTTCACTAAATGACCCCTTTTCTCTTTTTCAGAGGTTTTCTATCCATGGCTGAGAAGGGAAGAGTCAGGACAAAGCTGTAGGAAGGGAGACAAGGAAAGAGGGAAGGCAAAAGTGATGTGCACTTTAGAATCATGGAATAGCTTGGGTTGGAAGAGACCTTAAAGATCATCAAATTCCAACCCCTGCCATGGGCAGAGACACCTCCCACTATCCCAGGTTGCTCTAAACCTTGTCCAGCCTGGCCTTGAACACTCCCAGGAATGGGGCAGCTACAACTTCTCTGGGCAAACCTCACAGGGAAAAATTTCTTCCTAATATCCAATCTAAATAATCCCTTTTTCCCAGGTGGATGTTGCATGGGTAGGCAGAGGGTTGGGAAGGCTGTAAAGATTAAGGGATGTTGGATGACTGGTGCAGTTGCAGAGAGAAAAAAGCTGTGTATCAGGAGCAGGAAAGTAGGTGGGGAACGTTATGGGATGGAGAATAAGGATTTGGTTGTTTCACCCTGGCAGTGAAGTGAGGAAATGTCCTGACACTGCTTTGTTGTGGGAAGCAAAGGGGTAGAAGTAGGACATTCAACCTGGGACAAAGCAGGCAAGAGGAGAGCCACTTGTACCCCATGGGAATGTGGGGCTGCAGGAGGCTGAATCCCTGGGTCAGGAGCTCTGCTAGGACTGGGCTCTGGTGTCTTCTCATGTGTGACAAAACATTTCAGCTGTCTCTGATGCTGTGCTGCTGATTCCTGTCTGAAATCCTTGTCTGATCACTGAGCAACATTTGGAACTCCTGTTCCTGCCCTCGCTCTCCCCATGAATTTTGGATTGATTTATTCAGCCTGCATCTCAAATGTCCAAACCTCTTTGGTGCCTGACTGCTGTCTGGTGGTGGCTGCTGGTCCCTCCAAGAGCTCTGATCCTTTTTGACCATTTTCATCCCCCATCCCAGCAATGGGTCTGCTGGGAGAGACAGAGGATTCCTTTAGGAATCTCTGTGCCTGTGATGGGAACTGTGTTTGCACTCAGATCCCCTGTGGGTTGCTCAGTGGAACAGGTGACTGTAGTTTGCAAGTGGTGTTTCCTCAGACAACTTTTTTTTTAATGCTTCTGCTTAGTCCACACTGGAATCCCCACATTTTTCCCTTTTCTCTCAGATGTATTTGATCAGAGGCTTTCATGTAACTGCTGGGAAAGGCCTCCCTCACCAAAATGCCTCTGCTCTTGAAAGCTTTATTTGAAGGGCTTAACACAGAAGATCTCTCGATTGAGCCATAGTCCTGGTGGTCCTAGGAGGGACCCTGATTCTGCTGAGATTTCTGCTCTTGCTTTCACCTGGCAGTGCCACCTCTGTGCCCTGAAAGGCCAAGGTAAAGCACTGACCTCATGTAGGACAAGGTCTGCACTCTGAGTTTTGTCCTTTGCCCCAGCAGAGTCTCCTGTGCACCTTTAGGAGGAGGGTGTAAAAGCATCTGGTGAAGCTGATGCCTTAAGTTTTAGCTTTTATATTTTTCATATTCTGTGCTGCTTTAGTGTGTGGGTCTGAGCTTCATATTATGGGATGGTGAGCTCTGTGCACAGAGCAGGGAGACAAAACAATTCCTGCTCCAGCTGGGCACCAAGGACAAATGACCCAAATCTCAGCCCAGGAGCACAAACCCCGTGGGCTGGAGAGAGAAAAACAAGCAGGGTGGGACTGCAGGGGCTAAAGCTGGAATGGGACAATGAACTGCAAGATGCAAATGGAGCAGAACTGATCCCAGGAAGAGACCCTGGGAGCGCTCGTGCATTTTGGGGCCATTTTGGTTCATCTTGGGTGCAGCCCTGGCTGGGCTCTTGTGCTGCCCAAGGTGCATCCATGGAGGAGATCCTTTTCATAAATCCCTGCTTTATTCTGGAACTCTGCCCAGCCTCTGCTCCAGCTCAGCCTTCTCAAGGCATCAAAGCAGCAGCTCTTTAAAGGATCTCCAGTGCCTGGAATGTTGTAAATCAGCTCCTCCCCTGGGTGTTAGCAGTGTGCCTGGAATGTTGTAAATCAGCTCCTCTCCTGGGTGTTAGTCAGGATCTCAGCCCCAGTGTTCTGGGAGTTTGGAGGGTTTTCCTCAGACCTTGCAGACCTCAGACCACCTTGCAGGGTGAATTCAAGGGTGGCTAAGTCCCCTGTCCTCTGCCAGCAGCCTGCAGTCATTACCCTTTCCTGAGGACCAATTTCATGGGTGGCATTTCCAAATCCAGCAGAAAATCCCAAACCATGTGAGCAAGGAAGAGAGGTCTCTATTCATTCCACTTAAAGGGAATCTGGGTGTGGATGAGGATGCAGCTGCAAATTCCCCACTTAGCTGAGTTTGGGTTGAGGGTGATGGTCCTGCAGTGTCCCACTACTCAGAAAATGAGAACTGGGAGTAGAATGGGAACTGGATCCCTGGATCCATTTGGCATGAAAAGGCAGCACAGATAAAATCCTCAGTAATACTGATGTGGGTAAAGCCAAGGACAGCCTGTCCATCCCTGCCCACTGTGCTGTGATCCAGGCTCAGCTAGGTTTTATGAGATGAGACTTCACCCTGAACCTGATGCTGGAGATGAACCAGTTTTGTTTCCAGTCTGCCAAAGCTGCTGCAGCTCCACCTCAGCTCCCCCATGGCAGATTTCTGCTGCTGCCATACAGAGCAGTCTCTCAGAATTAATCAACAAACTTTTCATTTTAACCAACTTCTGGCCTAAGGAGCTCTGTACCTACACTGAGGTCCTAGAGGATGTTAAAAAATAGCTAAATATGGTAACTCTGTGCAGAGGGGCTCATCCTCAGCTGTGCCATAGAATCACAGAATATCCTGGCTTGGAAGTGAGCCACGAGGTTCATTGAGTCCAGCTCCTGCACAGGCACCCCAAAATCCCACCCTGCCCCTGGGAACATTGTCCAAATTTTCCAGGAGCCCTGGCAGCCTTGAGGCTGTGCCCATTCCCTGGGGATCCTTTCACCCTCTGGGGAAAGAGCTTTTCCCTGATATCCAGCCAAAATCCCCCCTAACACAGCTTCTTGCCATTCCCCCAGGATCTGTCATCTCAGTGACACTTGGATGCACACCAGGGTTTGTCTCTGCTAAAATCCAGAGGAGGTTTCTCTATTGAGCACCCTCATTGCTGCTTCACAACCTGCTTTTCATCCTCAGATGTTCCAGTTTGTCAATTCTTTTTTCTTTTCTTTTCTTTTCTTTTCTTTTCTTTTCTTTTCTTTTCTTTTCTTTTCTTTTCTTTTCTTTTCTTTTCTTTTCTTTTCTTTTCTTTTCTTTTCTTTTCTTTTCTTTTCTTTTCTTTTCTTTTCTTTTCTTTTCTTTTCTTTTCTTTTCTTTTCTTTTCTTTTCTTTTCTTTTCTTTTCTTTTCTTTTCTTTTCTTTTCTTTTCTTTTCTTTTCTTTTCTTTTCTTTCCTTTTCCTTTTCCTTTTCCTTTTCCTTTTCCTTTTCCTTTTCCTTTTCCTTTTCCTTTTCCTTTTCCTTTTCCTTTTCCTTTTCCTTTTCCTTTTCCTTTTTTCCTTTCCTTTCCTTTTCCTTTTCCTTTTCCTTTTCCTTTTCCTTTTCCTTTTCCTTTTCCTTTTCCTTTTTCCCCTCTACACTTCTAAGCAATTCTAGAGACCAAGAGGGATAAGAGGAGTAAAGCTGTTGGCTTGGGACTTGATAAATATTTTCCCTCTGGAAGATTTAGTGTTTGCAGAAGGTGAGTGATTGATTCCACCGGTCACTTAATTGAAGCAAAATGAAAAGCGAATTTCCAATAAGCTAAACCATTATTCATCCGGGATCTCCAACCTGCACCCAGGCAGCCCACAGCAAACCCCAGGCTCTGTGTGAGTTATCAGTGGAAGGCTTGGGAGGATCTCTCTTTTTCATTCCTGTGCACTGGAGGTGACCGTGGGCGCTGCTGGGGCATCACAACACCAAAACGCTGCTGAGGATTTTCCTTCAGCTTTGGTGGGGTGCTGTGAGCACTCAGATATTGCAGTGACAGGAGAGCCAATAAACATTCTGGGAGATGGATGGCTGGAGGGGAAAGTGGAGTTGGACTCTGTGGCATTCATGTTTTCTGAAAATTCCCTTTGCCCAGGATTTTTCTCCTGGGAAGCTGAGAAGCCTCAGAGAAAAAGGAGAACAATATTATCTCATTTGCTTCTCCTGTGTTTTGCTGCTTTGGAATGTGGTTGGAGATTGTTTACCAAACAGGTGATTGTTTCATTGGATTCTGCTGTGAGTTGTTTTCACTCTTTGGCCAATCAGTGCCAAGCTGTGCCAGGACTCTGGAGTGAGTCATGAGTTTTCATTATTATCTTTTTAGCATTCTGTAAATATCCTTTCTGTATTCTTTAGTATAGTTTACTTTAGTATTCTTTAATATTATATAGTATCATAAAATAATAAATTAGCCTTCAGAGAGCATGGAGCCAGATTCATC
Organism: Geospiza fortis; assembly: GCF_000277835.1. Classification (NCBI taxonomy): domain Eukaryota; kingdom Metazoa; phylum Chordata; class Aves; order Passeriformes; family Thraupidae; genus Geospiza; species Geospiza fortis. The sequence continues at coordinate 148,195 of NW_005054430.1, read as the reverse complement.
ATTCCTTCCAGCAAATACAATAGGACTCCACTCACTCTGTTCCTTGATGTCTTGGGGGAAGTTTTGCTGGTGCCTGGTCAGAGTTTCAGAGTTAACTTCAGCAGAGCTGGGGGTTGGCATCTGGGTTTCCAGCACACTGAAATGAGATGAATAAAAAAAACCAAGCATGGCACTTAATTGCAGCTCCTCCTGGGACCAAACCTGTCAACTTTTAAACAGTGACATGACAGCAAACAACACAATACTCCATGCAGATGCAGCTGGGATGGGTAAGACATGCAGGCAGGAGCTGGATTTCATTTGCAGTGAGCCTATATAGAAGTTGTAGGGTGCCCCTGTCATGGGAATGATTGATATTTGACTCTAAAGTTTTGGAATGTTGAGTATTTATTTTATTAAAACTATATGATACTATACTATACTATACTATACTTATATTACAAAGTGTATTAAAGAATACTTGCTACTAACTAAAAACTTGTGACTGTCTATTTTGACAGTATACACAGCTTTGACTTGATAGGCTAATTAACATAAACAATTTCTACTAGAATTTAATTATTAAATTATTTTAGGTAAACAACTTTTTCAACACATTCTACATGTGCAAAACACTAGGAGCAGCAAGCAGAGATAAAAAATTGTTTTCTCTCTGTGCTTCTCCAGGTAAAAAACCTGAGAGGGAGAATTTTGTCTCTCTGTTCAGAGAATGTGGATGCCACAAGCCTGGAGCCCAAGAAGGCTGTGGGCAGCACATCCTACATCCCTGCCAGGCACTGAGTGCCAAGTGTACCTGGCCAGGACCCAGAACTGCTCCTCCTGAATTGTGAATGAGAGAGGAGCTGCTGATGAGACAGGGTGACAAAGGCCTGCCAGGAATGTGGCAGGAGGTTTCTGCAGCCAGGTAAAATGTCACTGAAGGATTCCACAGCCCTGGAAGCATCCAAGGCCAGGTTGGATGGGGCTTTGAGCAACCTGGGATAGTGGAAGGAGTCCCTGCTAATTCCAGGGGATTGTAATTGGATGATCTTGAAGGTTCCTCCTGACCCAAATCCTTCTCTGTAATTCTATTATATGGTTTTATGATTAGTGTTAACAGAAGGGTCTCCTCTCCGGGGGGAAATTCTGGGCAGCAAAGGATGGACTGTTCTTGTTGAGCAGCTGCAGTTTCATGTCAAAGCCCAGTATAATCCCTTCAGAAGTCCTGCTGCAGTGCATGTGGGCAGGGTGGTAACTTGTGAGGAAAATGATAGGAGTTTGGGGACTAAAGTTTAATATACAGCTCCTATAAAATATAACAATCGTGGTCTCCACATGTGCAAGCCAACCCCCACACATGGTTTGGATTAGTGCTGGGGGTGGGTGGAATGACCACGTTGGAGAAGCAGAGCCCCTTCAGCACTAACACCACATCTCCTGAGCTAAAATGTGATCCCAGCAGCCTTAAAAAATGGGATATTAATCTTTATTCAGAGCCAAACACAAGCAAGGAATGTAATCCTTAATCCTGATGCAGAGATCATGGGTGCAGAAGGTAAATCTTGGAGCTGAATGGGGATCCCACAGTTACAAACCCAACCTGCAGTAGTGTTTTCGTGATGGTTTTTCTTATTGTGGCAAATGGATTGTAACGAGAAACCAAAGCAAAGGCAGAGCCTGAACTGCCCACAGAATTAAGGTTTGCTTTCAATATGGGACTGAATTTCTGGGGCTGGGTTTTGTTGCGCTTCCTTTGGCAACCACCCCTGTTCCTCTTCACTTTCCCTATAGCATTCCAGTTCAGACTGCCAGGACATCCCACCCCTGATGGGATGAATTGCCCAGACCTGCAGCCTTCCAACCAGAGTCAGAGGAGCTCAGGAGGCCACGGGGACACAGCTCAGGGATCAGCTGTAACCATGGGCTGTGTGGCAGCAGCATTTCACAACCCTGGCTGATCCAATTAACTTCACTCTTTGGCCATTGTGCTCATCAACTCCCCTCTATTATTAATGTAAAAACACACAATGGCAGGAGAGCTTTGTTTGAGGGTGTGTTTCATTAAAATAAGCAGGTCCTGCTTAGTTCTAATTCCACAAATTCATCCCAGTGGTACCTGAGACGGGTGAGCTGTTCAAATGCTTTGCCATCCATGACACTGGGGACTATTTTGGGGAACAGCACAGGTTTCTCACAGGCCTCCAGAGAGATGGTCTTTTTTAGGGGGTTAGAAAGTGAGGGTTTATGGGGATTTTTGAAGGAGTTTTGAATGAGTTAGAGATGGGACCTCTGAGTTGGTTTTGATGATGCAATTTATTTTCTCATCTTCTATATAGGCAGGAAGAGTGAGTTCAGCTCATATCTTCACTGCATGGCTCAGAAGGTCATCAGTTACAAGACCTTTTAAGGAGTTACTGACCAATAAAACACTGCCAACAAGGATATTTATGTTTTTGACCCAATCCTTAAATATTTGGTCTTATGGACCCGTGCTACAGTGTAAGCTTTCTTAGCCAATCATGTTATGACACACAAACCTACAGTGCTGCACTCTAAACTCCTTGTTTACCTCTATAACTGCTTTTATTTTTTCTAGATCTTAAACTCTAAAACTCTAAACTTTCCTCTTTATAGTTTGAAGCAGAGACACTTTGCTTAACGTGTCTCTGCTTCAAACTATAAATCCACATTCTCACTTCTAACATGTGAGTTTGGAAGTCTTTTCCAAGGTCTCAGATCAAATCCTGTGTTTAATTGTAAGCTTTGGCTTAGAATTAAAGCCAAAGTTTATTTGGCTTTAATTTAATGACCAAAGGAATTCTCAAAGTTCTGAGAATCCTGAGAATTTCAGATTCCAACATGGGCTGGATCACGAACCCCATGTGAGTGTATGTGCACATGTAATCACAGCCTGCACCACGTGTGATTTTACGTCCATACATGTTGTGTTGCATCTATAATATTTGTGTGGTGACTTGCAGACATTTTTTTTTTAATGAATTGGGCTTGGAAGGGTCACTCCCTTGGAGGGGTCACACTGACAGCCACAACACACCCTTGCTGAGGTGTGCTGTGGCCATCCGTGTCTTTGGCAGCACTTGCCTTTTTCATCCTCGGATGGAAAGGAGCTCAAAGCTCTCAGCCCAAGCTGCTGCAGCATCCCTGTTTCTCTGAGCCTGTCCACTCAGCTGCTGTCTCCACAAACCCACAGGCTGCTGAGGAAGGAGGCAGGTGAGTGATGGCAAAGTTAGCTGTATTTTCCAGTGGCTTTCCCTCGGTGCCGCCGCCATCGACCTGGACTGAACCCACGGCACTCACAAAAATGAGAACCATTTCTCACCTCAAGCCTCTGCCCCGGGCTCTGTCATTTTTTTTCAAGAGAAATGCTTAAACACCTACCAGGCTCCATGTGCTGAGGGAGGCTGGAGAGCAGGTCCAGCCAGCTGAGCTCCTGGGAGCTTTGGGATGAAGCAGAAAAGGAACTGCTGCTCTCAGCAAGGCCAAAAATCTTCTCCTCACCTCTGGAATCTGGTCCAGTAACCTGCTGGATTTTTGTGCCTTGTCCCAGCCAGCTCTAGGTTACAGAGAAGGAAATTGTTGAAAATTATGTATGTTTGTAACCAGAGCTCCCCAAAATATGGGCAGAAGATCATTTTCACATGCTCCACCTTGGAATGGTGCTGCTGCTCAGCTGCAGTGGTTGAAGGGAGCAGCAGTGGCATCCAGGGTATCCTGAAGAGCCAGCAGCTGCAAACCCAGCAGCTTTCCTTCTTCCAGCCCTGTTGGGTCTGGCAGCATGGCCCATGCCCCCCAAAATGCATCCAAAGAGTGGGAATACCCACTGCTGAATCAGTGCCTGTTTTTCTCATTGAATTGTTGAATGGTTTGGGTTGGAAGGGGCCGTCAGGATCATCTAGTTTCATTCCCTGCCACAGACAGGGACATTTTCCACTAGACCAGGTTGCTCCAAACCTGGTCTTGAAGAGAGGGAATAAAACCTGGGGATGTTTGTGCAGCCTCTGGGTGTTGTGTTGGAGCAGGTTTGGTGATCATTTAAACCCAAACCTTGCCTTTCTCCTTCACACACAAAATTCACAGAATGATCAGGCTGGGAGAGACCTTCAAGGCCATGGAGCCCAGCCCAGCCCCTGGCACCCAGTGCCACATCCAGGCTTGTTAAACACCCCCAGGGATGGTGACTGCACCCCCTTCCCGGGCAGCCATCCCAGAACTTTATCCCCCTTGCTGGAAAAGCTTTTTCCTGCTCTCCAACCTGAATTTCCCTTGGCACAGCTCGAGGCTGTGTGCTCTGGTTGTGTCAGAGCTGCTGGAGAAAGAGCCCGAGCCCAGCTGGGCACAGGCACCTTTCAGGGGCTGCAGGGAGTGCTGGGGGCAGCCCTGAGTCTCCTTTTGTGCAGGCTGAGCACCCCCAGCTCCCTCAGGGGTTCCTCTCAGGGTTTGTGTTCCCAGCCCCTCCCCAGCCTCGCTGCCCCTCTGGCCGTGCTCAGTGTGCCAAGGTCCTTGCCAGGCTGAGGGGCCAGAGCTGGGCACAGCCCTGGAGCTGAGCCCTCCCAGTGCCCAGGGCAGGGCACAGTGACCTTCAGTGACCTCTCTGGAGGCTCAGCCCCTCAGAGTGGCAGCAATTTCTGAGCTCCACTCGTGTCCCTGGATTCCCATCACAGCAAGAGAAGGGATGGTAATGTAACTCAGTGCCAGGTTATTCCTTCACTTATTTTGTCTAGTCAGAATGTTCCTG
>NW_005054430.1:127448-143449 GCF_000277835.1 Geospiza fortis | reverse complement strand
AGTTTCCCCTTGTCACAATAGGACACAAAATGAACGACACGCAGAAGCTGGGACATCCAAGGTAAAAAGAGTGTAGTTTATTTCTGGCTCCAATATTTATAGACTTTCAAAAGTGACCATGGATTGGAGGATGAAATTGCAACCTCTCCAACCACACTGGTCAAACCAACAGTCCATCAAATTTCTGCTCCTCCAGAAAGGAATGCGAAACAATCATTATTTACATGAAAAGTGCATGAGAAACTCCATTACAAAAATATAAACATCAGAAGGCTTAGAAGAACCTAGAAGAACAGGGAGACACTCCTCTTTCCCCCCCTTCTTGGAGAGTGTTTCAGAGTCTAATAGATGCTACTGTCAGTATATTTTCTGTAGATACCACTCAAGTTTCTTCCAGCCATCCCTCATGATAATCAGTCAATATCCTTCTTTAGAGCCATTTCACCCTCCAGCTTCTCACCTTTGCTATTTATCTGAGCCCAGCTCCACAGCTGAGCCCTCCTGAACTCCACATACTCTTTTCCCAATTTGCAGAAAGCAGGATTAGCTTTTCAGTAGCCTGGGTCATCTTGTGAGAGGGAAAAAAAAGGTGTGTTAGAGGGCAACCAATTTATTTGTTTAATATTCTGAGAGCAGCAGCCTCTTGTTTCCCCCGTCGCGTGTGCCTGTGTATAATAAATCTTCTGGGAAGCAGGGGTTGGATAGATTGGGGAGCTGTTTTAAAACAAGCCCGTGGTGTGTGGAGTCATTTGGTTTGCTGAACGCCCAGGCTGCAGCAGAGTGCACAGAAAATTGCTCTGGCAGGATCAAGAGGTCTGGGATGTTTGGCAGCAGGAGCCGTGGAGGGCAGAAAGTTTCACAGCCCCTCGGTGCTGCAGGTGGGAGGGAGCCCTCAAGGACGTCACATCTCATCATATCCAGCTTTGTGTTGGTGTGTGCTGCACTTTGGGATCACACCCAGCTCTCCTGAGCCCCCAAACAGGGACCTGGGCACCTGTTTCATCCTTCATCTTCAGTTAACAGGCTGAGTGTGGCCTTTCCCTGTGATTGGCATGGCAGCACACAATCCTCAGGAGATGCTTTTCCCAAAAAAAAAATACAGTGGTTTGTTTTTAGCCCAGCTGTTTCTACAGCCTGTAAAATACACTACAAACTCCTCATCTTAATGCCCGAAAGGATGCAGCCACACGCCCCTCCAGTGGCACTAATAAAATAATGTAAAATGAAATTAATCCACCTGCTAAACCCCGACATGTCACCAGATAATTATCAGCAACATACAATCTCCTCCAAGGAAGATCTTATTCTATTTAAGAGAAATTGGCCTACACTTCAGCTGCAAGAATGACAATGTGCTCTTTAGATGAGGTTTCCAGTCTTGGAGTTAAAGCATGCAGAGATCTCTGATAAGCAGCTTTTTTTTTTTTGCACAGAAAACTCCAAGGCTTATTCCAAAATAAGGCGATTATAATTATTTTCAATAATGATTGTTTTTGCAAACTTGCATCTGGGGTTTAGATGCCATCTAATCTTGCACAGTTAAGAGTTCTTGAAGGTCAGATCTTTCTGCTCAGCACAGAGCTGATGGACTAACACAGAATTGGTGGTTTCTGGAGTGAGCCTGCAATGCCTCCACAGGAGTTAATTTACAAATCCCACCTGATCTGAGTAATTAAGGGATCCATGATACACTCCCAGGGATTCTTGGTAGGAAGGATGTGATCACCTAATGAATGAGCAATCCCTGGCTTGCTGGGTGATGTGGGAAGTGCCTTCTCTCTCTCCATTTCCCTGCCTTTTTTCAGGGGGGTTCACTCTCCTGTCCCTCTCTCCTGAGCACCCTGGGAGCCTTCAGCTGGTGAGATCAGCATGGGACAGATTTTGCTGGATTTTTTTGGAGTGATGGGACCACCCCAGTGCACTCCTGGCAGCTGGTACTATTCTGTCGAGTTTCCCATGTGGATCAACTTAAGCTCAATCTCATTAAGAGCCTTTAAGTGAAATCAAATGCCACTTTCCCTTTTTTACCAGACTTTGCAGCATTGTTGTGTGAGATCCAGTGGAGGAAAGAAGCATTTCACCCCCCCTTCTCCAGCCCTGATGGGGCTCTGAGCATCCTGGGCTAGTGGAACCATGGCAGGGGTTGGAATGAGTTGATCTTTAAGGTCCCTTCCCACCCAAACCATTCTGGATCATGCTGAGATCTGACTCGGGACCCTCATGTTCTGTCTTCTCCTTGAATGCCCAGGCTGCCCAAGCTCAGCTTTGGAAAGACAGGAGTCTGCTAAGGAAGGCAGGAGCCTCCCCTGAAATGGAGAATGTAAGCCCTCCCCACCCCTCCGAATTGCTATAAATTTTAAATTAAGGGGCTCTCAGGCAAAAATATGAGAGCAGGAAATAACAGTTCTTTAATAGGGAAGAAAAAAAAAAGGATAAAAAAAACAATGCAGTAAACTAGAACAACATTGACAGAGTCAGAACCCAACCTGACAGTCTGTGGGGTGTTGGTAGCAGTCCAATTGGAATTATGGCTGCAGCCCTCTGAAGTGTCAGGGGTGGTTCTGCTGGAGCAAGGGGGATCTGTAGAGAAGGATGTATTCCTCCTCTGAAGATCCAGGGGAAGAGGAGACAGCTGCTGCTCCTCTGGGAAATCCAGTGGAGAAGCCATGCTGGTGTTCCAGGATCTCCAGATTATATCCAGGTAGGAATACTTGGCTCCTCCCTCTGGGCTCACATCTCCCAATGGGATGCTGTAGTTCTTATCAGTCATGCAGTGACATTCAATAGTCTGTTATCAGCAGGTGTCCCCTCCCAGGGAGGTGTGAATGTGGTCACTCAAAGAGAGAGATAAGGCAAACTGCCCACTTGACAAAAAATAATCTGCTATACAGATGGCAATTGAAAACATCTTGCATTGCAATCCTGAACAAGCCCTGCCAGAGGTGGGATGGAGGCTGGAAGGAGCTTTGGCCCACCCTGGCTCCCAGCATCTCCCACCCCTCTGCCAGCAAAGTGGTCAGTGAATGGATGAGTGAAGGAAATCATCTCTCTTTCCACCAGGAGGAAAGGGGCTCCAAGGTTTTCAGTTCATTTATGGAAGCAGAGAGACACAAATCAGAGCTGTCCCCTGGGGCAAATCTCAGTGTGAGCACAGCCCTGTTACAGGACACCAGAGACTCCACAGCGTGGGGCTGGCAGGAGAACCTGTTCTGAGGCAATGGCAGGAGGAGTGGGCCTTTAAAAGCTGAGCTTTGCACTGAGGTATTTGTTTAATAAGTGTGTGGCCAGATGTTGGTGCTTGGGAAGGCAGAAATTCCCCTTGCACGAGCAGCAGGAGCAGATGAGGTCTGCAAAGCCCTCAAATTATGGTGAGAGTTTATGAGCCTTTCTCCAGAGACTCAGAAACACTGAGTTTAAATAATTTTATTCTTTTTAAAGTATGAAACTCTTGAGCATGGAGACCTCTGTTCTGCCCCAGCCCATGGAGAAGGGAACAATGCATGGACAGCACTGCTGGATTTCTGCTTCCAAGGATGGGATGGGATGTTGGTGTTCCCTTGATCTTGAATGCCTGCTCACAGGCAGCCAGAGCCCTGCAGCTCTGCCTGAGCTCTTTCCACCCAACAATCAGCCCTCTTTCCATGGCTACCATGCTCCCAAAATCCCAGAGCAGGCAGGAAAGGGTTTTGGGATGGCAAGGCAAGGTCAGGTTTTACTGCCTGGAAGGGGGGTTTAAGAGGAGACAAATGAACAGCCTGTGGGAGCAGGTCTAGAGGAGGCCACAGGGATGCTCAGAGGGCTGGAGCCCCTCTGCTCTGGAGCCAGGCTGGGAGAGCTGGGGCTGCTCACCTGGAGAGAGCTCCAGGGAGAGCTCAGAGCCCCTTCCAGGGTCTAAAGGGGGCTGGAAGAAAGATGGGAACAAACTTTTAATCAGGGCTTTTTGCAACAGGACAAGGGCGGATGGTTTTAACGTGAAGAAGGCTGGATTTAGATAAGTTAGAGAAGAAAGTATTTTACAATGAGGGTGGGGAGGCCCTGGCACAGCGTGCCCAGAGAAGCTGTGGCTGCCCCTGGATCCCTGGAAGTGTCCAAGGCCAGGCTTGGAGCACCCTGGGAATAGTGGGGGATGTCCCTGCTTAGATTAGGTGACCCTTAAATGTCCCTTCCAACCCAACCCATTCTGTGATTCTGGGTTCCTGGATAATGATTGTGCTCATTTCACCTTCCCCACCTTCTAGCATTTCCCATTTTCCCTCAAAACACCACCAGCAGCCCACCAAAACTCTACAAACCCCTTGGGATCCCTGTCCCCTGTGGCTCTGTTCCTGCAGGGCTCCATGTCCGTGACAAATGCATTACCAAGGATAACCTTGCATTTAGAGCTTGGCCATGATTGGAATCTTTCCCTGCTCTCCTGCAGGAAAAAGGGGTCCCTGATGGCTGTTAGAACTGTGTGACATGGAAATGGGGGTGCAGGCAGGATCTCAGGTTTCTGTTGCTGAAATGACCCCCGAGGTGTTAGAAAGTCTCTTTTTCCATGACTGAAGAAGAAGTCGAGATTCCTCGGTTCTGCTTTTCAAGGTTGTTTACTTTCTCTTATCTCTTCCGTTCTTTCTCTGACCTGCTGAGATCTGTCCAGCAGGTCGGGTTGTGGCACAGTCCCTGCCCTTGGGGTGGTGTTGGCTTTTTATACCAAGAACTACATGTACTTTATTTACAATAATTTTCCAGTACCTATCACCTATGTTAGACAGTGAGCTTCTACTCTAAGCCAATCCAGAAGTGTCACCATCACAGCATCATTCTGCTCAAACTCTCACTTGGCTTGTAACTCCTCACACAAAGTTGGTAATTGTTTCCATGGGTTAAAATCAAAGGCACAGGTGTTTGTGACTCCGTGCCAAGGTCTCTGAGCCCCTGCCAGGGTCTGGAGTCCTCCAGGGCAGCCAGAGCAATGTCCTGGGTTCTGACAGCAGCATGGGCAGTGGAGGAAGCATTTCCTCCCCCAGGCAGGCAGAGCAGGAGCTCCAAATCGATTTGGGAAGGTGCAGGGGCTCAGGCACTCTGGCTAATCCCTTTTCTGAGCACAGCTCACCTCTGTGCTCTCCTGCTCCCCTCTCCTTTCTCCCCAACGACTGATTCCCACCCCCTCCTCTCCCCTCTGCACATCCTCCTTGAACTCTGCCTGCTTGTCCCTCCTGCAGTGGCCAGGGTGTCCTGCAGCTCTCTGGGTTTGCAGGTGACCTGTGCTGGGGGATAAATCTGTAGGGGGATACAGCATGGGTAAATGAAGGTGGTATAGAATGTAACCTTATCCCCTAAAGAGTTGCAGCTGGAGCAATTACTAAAGATTAGAAGCAGGTCTGATGTTAACAGGCCCCAGCTGTAGCCAATCAGAAGAGTGTTATAAAGTGGAGTGGATTGGTTGGTTGAGGGGAGCTGGAGTCAGTTGGCTACTGTGAGGAAGTGCTTAGAGGACCTGCCTACAAGAAACATCAAGGAGGTGTGGAACTCTGGCAATATGGAACCCTTGCAATGTAATGACGATAGAACTCTTGCGCTATAATGACAACAAAAATCCTGCTGGGACATGTCAAATATTGCATTTTCCACAATAATAATGGTCAGGAATGATGGCTGTGGGGATGGGGGACACCCCTTTGCCAGTCCCTGCAGTATCATGAGGAGCACTGTGGGCTTTTTGAGCGGGGGGATTTATGTTTGTATCTCCAGGTGTTTGTTTTTAAAGCAAGGCCACACAAAACAGGGACTTTGGAGTAGAGCATGGAGTGACAGCACAAAGGGGAATGGTTTCAAACCGGCAGGGATGGATGGGATATTGGGAAGGAATTCCTGGCTGGGAAGGTGGTGAGGGGCTGGAATGGAATTCCCAGAGAAGCTGTGGATCCCTGGAAGTGTCCAAGGCCAGGTTGGACAGGGCTTGGAGCCACCTGGGATAGTGGAAGGTGTCCCTGCCATGGCAGATGGTGGAATTAAAAGCTCTTTAAAGTCCCTTCCCATCCAAACTATCCTATGATTCTATAAATCTTTCTGTGAGGGTTTATTGATTTTGGTGGGGGGGCTTTTGTGCTGAAAGCAGCTCCTTTGTCTTCGATCAGGAGGTAAAATTACGTACTTTGCCTTTTTTAATGAACTCTTGCCCTGCAAGGAGTGGTTTTTCCTGCCATGTTCATTTAAGGAAACCCTAAGTGAAGCCTCCCCACTGACAATAAAGAAGCCTCCCAGTGTCACTCACAGAAATATCCAAATATGACATTTTATCCACTTGAGCAAACACAAACAGAAGCCCAAACTTGTGGAATTTGCCATGAACCAGAAGTTGGGGTCCCATATAACCGAGGTTTCCCAGCTGCAGGGCACAGAAATTTGGGGTTTCAGACCCAAACCTTCCTGTGGCTCAGGTGGGAGCTGAGATTTCAGATCTGTTTTGACAGGAGGATCCTGAGCTCTCAGGCAGCAGCAAATCCAGTCCTGCTGGAACCAATTTTCTTTGAAACCTCAATCCTTGTCAGTGATATTTCTCCTTGTGGATTTTTCCAGCTTCTCTGCTCCTTTTAGGCTGCAAAAAAAAAAAAGAGCAGAGGCCAGGCTTGAAGGCATATTGCAAGTGTCCAAAACTGACTGCCCATGGAAGCGTTTTTGGTGCCTGATCCCAAATGCCCCCTCATGTTGTGTCACAGACATCTTTTATGAAAAATCCTTTCCTTAGGATTTTTTCTCCTGAGACGCCTCAAGAACAAAATGTAAACAATGATTATCTGCTGCTGTGGAATGCAACAGGTGCATCTGTGATTGGCCCATGTTGGTTGTTTCTAATTAATGGCCAATCACAGTCAGCAGGTTCAGACTCTCTGTCTGAGACACAAGCCTCAGTTATCATTCTTTCTTTTTCTATTCTTAGCTAGCCTTCTGATGAAATCCTTTCTTCTATTCTTTTAGTATGTTTTAATGTAATATATATCATAAAATAATAAATCAGCCTTCTGAAACATGGAGTCGCATCCTCATCTCTTCCCTCATCCTCAGACCCCTGTGAACACGGTCACAATGTTGACAGAAGCCTTCCCCTGATTTCACTGTGTTTCTGCTCCTGGGTTCAATCAGGATTCTGCTAATTATTCCCCTTGATTAATTGCTTGGTAATTTTGCTGTGTGTTATGTATTTGTTAGTCCAAGGTGCAGCAGCTGCTGTGTCCTCCTGCCCTGTGTGTTTCTCCTGGCCCTGCTCTCCCAGGAAAAGCAGAGGCTAAGCAGGGACAATCTGCTTAAATGGAAGTGACACTGCTGGCCCCAGAGCCTGTGGTCGCCTCTGCAATTAAGCCTTAACCAAGCCCAGGCCTGGCTGGGCAGAAGAGCAAGGCAGGTGCAGAGGATGGAGTCAATTTTGGCAGGTGCCTGAGAGCACTGACCTCCAAATTTGAGGTTATTGGTGGTTTGTTGAGATCTCCCACCCTGCTGAGGGCTGGAGAGATGCACCAGGTAAAGCCTGGCTTGGATTTTCAGGGTGTGACAGTGTTCACAGGGGTCTGAGGATGAGGGAAGAGATGAGGATCTCACTCCATGTTTCAGAAGGCTTATTTTTTATGATATATATTATATTAAAACATACTAAAAGCATAGAAGAAAGGATTTCATCAGAAGGCTAGCTAAGAATAGAAAAAGAAAGAATGATAACTGAGGCTTGTGTCTCAGACAGAGAGTCTGAACCTGCTGACTGTGATTGGCCATTAATTAGAAACAACCAACATGGGCCAATCACAGATGCACCTGTTGCATTCCACAGCAGCAGATAACCATTGTTTACATTTTGTTCCTGAGGCCTCTCAGCTTCTCAGGAGGAAAAATCCTAAGGAAAGGAGTTTTCATAAAAGATGTCTGTGACAGTGCCAGGGTTAGAAATTCCACCACGCACAAGCTGTGGCCCATGGCTGTCCCCAGAGCTTAATTCCCAGCTCATGCCCTGATGAGGTTTGGGGTAGTTTGGGCTGGAGTTCACACCAAGACAGCAGCTGAGCCCTGGTAGGAGTGTGGGCATGAACTGGTTTAGGAAACAAGGAGAATATCAGCTCTGATCTGATTTATTGGCTTATCCACAGATGTAGCCACCCAGTCCTCCAGAAAACATAGGCAAAAGGGTCTAAACCTGCTCTTCTCCCTGCCAGCAATTGCTCCTCCAAAACCTGATGGCACCAAGTTTAAAACCACAAGGTTTGGTCATTTTTTGTTGCAATTTCTTCATCATCTGGATGTCCCTCTCATTAGTGAACGAAATGCCTTTTGTGAGATGTAAGTCACACTTGGCCAGAGGCCTGAGCATGATCACTGCAAATAAAGCTTCCTCTACTGAGCCTCCCAGTAAAGCATCTGTACTTATTTAAAAGGGCAATAAAAGAACCCTCTGAAGCCTTATGAACCCTGGGAAATCATTGAATTATCCAGAAAATAGTAGATGCTGTTTTCCACAAAAAAAATCACCCAAATTCTCAAGACTGTTTTGGGGTTTTTTTTGTTTGTTTGTTTGCTTGTTTTGCTGTCAGAAATCAGATGGATGGGGGAAATTGGGCTTTTTGCAAGTGGTTCATTTGAAATCCCCATTCCCCATCCTAATAATGCTTGATGGGAAATTTTCAATTAGTCCCGATCATTATCAACATTTTGCAAATTAGGGAGACTCAGGCACAGAAGCGTAATCATTTGTTTATGGGCGTTGTGCATGTCAGAAAGCAGATTAGGGCTGTCCCCTGGGCCATTCCTGATAGCCTGGCCAGTTCCACTGGGGCCGAACTCCACGCAGGCCTGCTCAGAGTGAGAAGAGGCTGTTTGTTCAAGGCTAATTTTAATTATTTTTGTGTCTTTTAGAGAGGAAATCCTGTCATAGATCTGGGAATCCAGGCTGTCTCTGCATGTAGATGTTTCTCCAGCTCTGGTCTCAAATTCAGGTGACATGGGAAGTGTAGAAGGTGTGACTTCAGTTTTCCAATTAGACCTTCCTGCTATGGTCTGAGACCTTAATTTTGTTTGATCTCCTAAATTAAACTTTGAAATTAAAAGAATCTTCCAAAGCAGAGAGAAAAATAATCCCTAAACTCTGTGTCTTTTTGGTTCATAGAATTGTGGCATGGTTTGGGTTGGAAAGGACCTTAAAGGCCATGTCACTCCAAGCCCCTGCTGAGCTCAGACACACCTTCCACTACACCAGATTTTTAACTGCAGCACTCCAGAGCAGCTTTGATTCAAACCATAACATTTGGCAGGTGATCAGTCCATAAATAACCTAATTGCTGATAGAGTTTTAAATTAAATGTGTAATGAGATCCTTTTCCCCCTTTTCATCTATTTTTCACTACAGTTGCAGAAGGAATTTTAAATTTTTTTTAAGCAAATCAAGTGAGAAAGGGGAAAATAAAGGGCTGCAGAGCTCGATTCAGCTCTGCTTAGTGCCTGTTCATGCTTTATTAATTGTGAGAGCACTGCTGCCCCTCATAGGTGTTGAGCTGGGTCCCTGGGGAAGCTCATCTGTGTTTGTGTTTGTGAGGAAAGACACGGCAGGCTTGTTTGGACAGATCCTGGGATGCACTAATTAGAAGTTAAAGATCCACATTCTGGCACGAGATGGGAATGCATTAGAGCAGGGAGCACTTCCTAATGCTCTGACTCCTCGACAGCACACGCCACATTAAAGCCCGTGGTGCTTCTTTGATCCACGCCACCAAAATAATTCCAGGGACGAACACAAATGAGGGATAATAACTAATTTAACTGGACTTATTGGAGAGAGACACTGCAGAAGATTAGGATATCCAGAGCAGACTGTAATTGCTGGGAGATTGGGGTCTGATGCCTGTTTATCTATTCTATTAATCTTTCTCTGCATCTGTCCTTCCACTCGATCAGTTGCCCATTAGCCATCATTTAGCTCCTGTTCCTGTCTTTCCTGCCATCAGTGTCTCAACCTTTCTGTCTGCTTGTTAGCCAGAACAGATGTAAGGAAATTGCATTCTGCACAGAAGGTAAATGGCAGCTCTGAGCGGGCCAGATTTGGGTTTTGAATGTTCTGGTGTGACTTTGAAGAAGTTAAGAAAGTCTTCAGCATTCAGAGTAGCACTGTGGCACCAAAATTGGTCCCCCACCAGTGATCCACCCTTCAGTACTTGTTAAATCGTCTCTACAGGATGCTGATGGATGAGTGAGAGTCCAGCCATTGGGATCGTGATTGGGTTGTGTCCATTTTTGGGGAAGCAGTTTCCCCCTTGCAGGAAATAAATAAATAAAGGAAAGCTGTTTCTTTCCTTTCTTTTGATTCTCTTCTCGTGAGCCTGACTTGATGTTCAAGTGCCATTTTTAGGGAAGTGCTGAGGGGCGAGGAGCCAGGACAGGTCTAGGTTGAACACAGTGGAATTGCCAACATTTGTCATCCATCCATCCATCCATCCATCCATCCATCCATCCATCCATCCATCCATCCATCCATCCATCCATCCATCCATCCCTCCACCCCTCCATCCCTCTTCCTATTCCTGCCTCTCCTTGTGCTCTCTCATTCCTATGCCTGTTGTCCCTCTGCTCTTCTCCTCAGCCCCGGACTGTTAATTTAGACTCCATTTACCTATTCACTGTTGATTTTGCACGTTAAAATCCCTGCTCATCTTTGCTTAGCTAATGGGGATATTCTCTGGATCTCATTTTCTAATAGGGCGTTAATTAGACTTTTCTAATGGGATCCCTTTGGAATCACACATTGCATCCACAGGAGACCTTAATGCTTATATATTTATTTATTTTTCTTGTGGGAACCAAAGGAATTGGACATGTTTTTGCTCTGGTCTTGAAGCCTGGCTGCCAAGCTCCCAAAAAACAAGGTGTACCTCAAGAGTGGGGCAGTGAATCCCCCTGTCTGTCCTCAAAGTTCCATCTAGAGGAAACACGCACTACACAGGAGGAACAAGGAGATGGAATTAAGGAGGTATATTGATGTGTCTGTATAAAATGAAGAAAACATAGGCCTTGGAGACTTCTGGGAATCTTGGGCTTCAGTATTCTTAAAGCTTCCATGGATTTTTGCCTGTGTGTTAAAAATATTGTTAACCCCTGAGGAAATTCAGTGCCTGGAATCAATGAATGTAACACACAGGTGCCTAATAATGGAAAATGGGATTGATGGGTTGGGCTGGTAAAATCAGCCCAGCAGTTAATTCTGCTGCCACAACAAGCCTGTCAATAAAGCTCCCTGCTGATTCCTGCAAGGATTTAGGGATACTGCAAGACATCTGGGAAGACAAGAGTTGAGCTTGCCTCAGCAGTGTTGGAAAAAAGGTGGGAATTCGGCTCCAGCAGGGAGTGTGTGTTCTCTAGAATAGGTCTGGGCACTGAATCAGGGACAGCACATGGCAGCACCTCCCACTCCCAAATGCTGGAAAGATATTCCCCAAAACCCCCACAGCTCCAGTCTCTTGTCTCCCTCCCAGCTATTCCTGGCTGCTTTGGAGCACACTGACAGACTTTCTGATCTTTTCCAGGTTGGTAGGCTGAAAGAAAGTTTTCACTGCATTTCAGTTCCCTCTAGATCTGACCTAGCACTGATTCTGGAGTGTGAGCAAAGCAATCCAGACTTTCTTGTTTTGTCAGGAATGACAGAATCTGAGAATGAATAAAAGTGATTTTCTTTGCCTGATCCTTGTGTGGTGGCACCGAGACCATGTGTGAGAGGAAGAGAGATTCATTTTGTAGGAGGCAGCATTTGGGAGACTCTGTCCTGCAGGAAAACATCCCAAATGATGGGACCTTAGGAAGGTGAGCTGGTGCCCCTTCCAGTCTCAGCACATCATGGTCATCTCACTCCTTGGAGCAGATCAAGTTGCCTCTGGGTTTCTCTTCAGATGATGAAGTATTTGGCTCTCTCCTGCTTCCCTACCAGGCTCTGAGCTGGGATTTGTCTCCTGGATGTGTCCAACACCTTGAGCCATGAAGCTTGAGAGGAGAGAGCAGGATTGCCCCATGCTGATGTAGCCAATCTTTGGGTCCCGTGCCCAAGGTTTTGTCTCCTCCATGTTACATGAGCAGAAGTGGGGTTGGGGTTGTGCTTGGAAAGAAAACATCTGGCAATATTGACTTGCCAATGTTGCTAATTTTTCTCTCTGCAATTTGCTCCATCAGGGATTTGGTTGGACCTTTAAAGATCACCAGGTCCAACCCCCCTGCCATGTTCTTCTACAAGAAAATGTTGCTCAGAGCCCTGTCCAAGCTGACCCTGAATATTTCCAGGGATGGGGCAGTCACCACCTCTCTGGGCAACCTGTGCCAGTGTTTCACCACCACCATCATCAAAAAATTGCTCCTTATATGGATGTTTCACCAGCCTGAACTCTTTGTTTGCTCAGAGGTTGTCCTTGTTTTGAAGTTGATCCTCTTTTTTTCCTCCTTAAGCTCCGAGCTCATGAGGAAATCAGCTGTTGGTTGCTAGGCTGCAGCAAGCCCCAAAGTGCTGATGGAGCCGGGCTGTGTCTGAGAAATTTGGGTCTGAGGCCAAATTTCAGACACCCACAGATTTCAGGGCAGTCTAGATGTGACTCTTCAGTTCTTTTCCTTCGTGGGAGGTGAATCTCTAATCTCTTTCTCGGCTCTTCCCAGACATGGGGATTTTGGGGTTATGGATCAGATCCACCTCTGTGTCTCTAAATAACAATAAGGGGATTATCCTCCTTGAGGGGGTGGGAATTGGAGGCAGGAGTGGGCTCTGCAGGAGACTCTCTGGGACCCATATGTTGGGTGGATGGTTAATTTTTTGCACTAGGCCAAAGACCAGCAAATCTGCCTTGTGTCGATGCTGGGTGCCCCAGATCCTGTCCTGCCCGTGGTTTATTAAGGATCAGGAAAAAAATTGCTGATGGTGCCCACTCCATGGACAGGGGGGAGGTGTCTGGGCAAGTCTATTGCATCTGGGCTTCTTTCCAGCGTGAATAAAAACGTTCTGTGTGTCCAGAGTTATCAACATACTCTTTTTTATTCCTGTCAATTAATCTGATCCGAATGAGTCGCTGCTGCTCGTGGAATAATAGCCTGGAATGTAAAGTATTATTTCTCATCTGCTTCGTGGACTACACTCTGATGTTGCTGGCCCCAGAAAGATGCTGTTCAATTATTTTGAGCTAAATCAAGCCTTCTTTGGCCTAAAAACCTGCCAGCCTTGCTGAAGGAGCTCAGAGGTGAGGAGGGAGCATCCCAGCTCCACCCTGGTTCACACACTGCTTTTCCAACCCTGTCCTGGCTCTTGGCACCTCTTGCCCTTCTCCCCGTGCTGTTTATTTTTCCTTCCCACAGATGAAAGGCAAGGAAGCAAACTGCACCGGGGCTAGATTGTTCATGGCTTATTGAACAATTAGTTTCAGCTCAGGGTCTAATCTTCCGGCATTTCTTTTCTTCCCTTTGTGTGCCAAGCGTGCCTTGCAAACTTGTTGGCTTCAGGACTCGTGTGGTGCTGGGGCTCTGGGCTCAAACTCGGCTCAGAGGGCTGCAGTGCCCAGAGCAGAACAGGTGTGAAGTGCTCTGGCTGCTCTGACAGGAGCAGGAGTGGGGCTGCAAGCAAAAAAATAAAGAATAGAAGCTGCAAAAAAAGCGCTGCATGGTGAAGCCGCCTGCTCAGGCTGGGGTATGCCCCTCTGGCATTCCTCTTCCTGATGTCTCTCCATCAGCTGGATTCTCAGGATCTCTGCTGCTCAGAGTGACTCTGAGATAGGTACAAGCCTCTTTTTCCCAGCCTGGCAGTTGAAGAAGGAGTCAGGATTCTTCTATTCTTCTTCTCAATGTTGTTTATTATTTTTTTATCTATCACATTCTTTCTCTGGCCTGCGGAGATCTGTCCAGCAGGATAGACAGAGGCACACTGACCACCTTGGGAGGGTGTTGTCTTTTTATACTAAAAACTACGTGTACATTATTTACAATAACTTCCCAATACCTATCACCTATGTTAGACAGTGAGCTTCTACTCTAAACCAATCCGAAAGTGCCACCATCACCCAGAAGATGGAGGCTAGGAAGGAGGAAGAAGAAGGACAGGGGACATCCAAATTCCTCCATCTTGGGACCCCGAGCCCCCATTCTAAAAACCCCGAGAATCTATTTTTCACCCTGTGACTAACTATTATTCTATTTAAACTCTCTTGACTTGTAATTCTTCATATAAAGGTGGTAATTTGCTCCATGGGTGAAAATCAAAGGCACAGGAGTCTTGGGCTCTGTGCCAAGGTCTCTGAGCCCCTTGGCAGGGGCTGAAGCCATCCAAGGCAGCCAGAGAGATGTCCTGCCTTTCGACACTGGATGGGTTTTTTCAATCTTTTAAGCCCTTTTCAAGGCTCTCTGTGTTTCCCTTGGCTGGTGGGCTGTGTCAGGAATGCAGGATCTGGCTCCCTGGAGTGCTGGGAGGGTGTCAGGCATCAGGACACGTCTTGGCAGGGTGGGACAGTGCCAACACCATCCTGTGGCACCACAACAGGGCTGCATGTGCCCCTTGATGCCTCCTGAATGAACTTTGCTGCCGTGTGCCAGGAGCTGGAGTGTTTGTGCTTCTGAAGGAGGAAAAGTTTGGATGTTGTCTCTCAGGATCTCAAGGCCATCCCAAGGCTTGGGACTGGGGGAGAAACCTGACTGAGAGGAGAGCTGTGCCTCATTTCTTGCCCAAGCACCTTCCTCCTCTGGGCTCTGCTCTGTCTTACTCCAGCCTGCCACATTTCTCATCCCCAGCGTTTGTGGCACTGTTTGTTTGGGATTTTTTCCAGCTGTAGCAATTCCTGACCTCTCCCTACACAGGCTCACATGTGAATGGATTTTTTCCTCCCACATTTGGGCCCTCCCAACCCCAGCTCAGCAATCTTGCTACTGTTCACTACTCCATAAAGAGGGTTCAGTTCACGTGAGCCCCCCCTCCCATTAGCTGCTCCAACTTAAGCCTCGGGCAAATAGTCATTGAGGATTTATTTTTATTAAAAAATAAAAAAAAAAAGTAGGATTAAATATTCTGATGAACAAGAATAACATTAGCAGCTGTGCCTGCTCAGCCAGCGTGATCCCATCCCTCATATCATAAGCTGATTGCCTGGATGGGTCAGTCAGTTGTGCCAGCAGCCCTGTACTGATAATGCTTCACATGTTGTTTTCATAGTGCACGAGGGATCTGGGAAGAGTTGTGATATCCAGAGAGGCTCCACGGGTGCAGAAATCCCTTCTTCAGATGCCTTTGAGTGTTGTTGAGCATGTCTGAGGGCTGTGACTGCAAGAGCCCACCTGGCAGAGGTGCCATGCATGGCCAGGGTGTGCTCCCTGCAGCACAGAAACTTCTCCATCACCTGAAGGGGGTGGTGGGGACATTGGGGAACCTCAGCTCAGGTGGGGAGAGGTGACCTGGAGCCTTCTGCTCAGGCAGTGTGGAGCTTTGCCTCTGATGGCTCAAAGGGAGGCACAGAGTGGAGGGAATGTGGGGCAGCAAATCTCCTGCCACGCCCTGAGGAGCAGGGCATGAGTGATGCTGAAGCTGAGCAGCATCCTTGAGTCACTCTCATTTCAAGGTGCTCAGAAGTTTTTGTGCTCCCTGCAGCACAGAAACTTCTCCATCACCTGAAGGGGGTGGTGGGGACATTGGGGAACCTCAGCTCAGGTGGGGAGAAGTCACCTGGAGCCTTCTGCTCAGGCAGTGTGGAGCTTTGCCTCTGATGGCTCAAAGGCAGGCATAGGGTGGAGGGAATGTGGAGCAGCAAATCTCCTGCCACGCCCTGAGGAGCAGGGCATGAGTGATGCTGTCACCCCCTGACACGAAGCTGAGCAGCGTCCTTGAGTCACTCTCATTTCAAGGTGCTCACTTATCACTTGGAGCAGTAAAATCCCTTCCTCTGCCCCCACAGCAGCCAGAATTAGGGTTTTTTCCCCCTGGGGAGCAGTCCCCAGGCCCATGCTCTCCCTGTTTGTGTTCCAGTGTTTGTATTAATGGT
>NW_005054430.1:90307-127405 GCF_000277835.1 Geospiza fortis | reverse complement strand
GGCTCCTGCTTCACAGGGCCCTGCCAAAAGCTGTGGGATGCCCTTTGAAAATGGTGAAGCAGGAGCCATAAAATTATGCAGCCTTATTAGTGGTGTTATTATTTCTTCTCTGCAAACATCTGAGACTCTTCCTCATCCCCCCCCTGCTCCCAAATCCTGTGGCAGCTTCCAGGAACCTGCAGTCAGAGGCACCACTCAGCAGCCCCAAACTGCACACGGGGGTCCCAAGGGGGGTGAATTCTTGTCCCCTTCCCAGATTCATCTCTCCAGGAGGGCTGTGTGTGCCTCAGAAGCTTCTGGGCCACGTAGCTCTGCTGCCAAGAGATAAATCCCAGCGTGGGCACTCAGCCTGGCAGAGGGGAGCATCCTCCTGGGGTGCCAGCCCTCGGGAGATGGGCAGCTGAGGAGAAACAGAGGAGAAAGCCTGATTTCCACTGGAGATCATAGAATTGCAGAATGATTTGGGTTGGGAGGGAACTTAACCCCCTGCAGGGACACCTTCCACTATCCCAGGTTGATCCAAACCCCCTCCAACCTGGCCTTGGGCACCTCCAGGATGGGGAATTGACAACTTGGAAGCTTTTTCCCAGCTGGAAAGTGGGACCTTGTACCCTGCAGATCTTGCCCTGAAGTGTGGGAAGGTGGATGAGGTCTTGCTGGGGTTTTCATCCTCATTTTTGTTATTTAAGGCTTTGCCAAGGAGGAAACTTCCCTGTTGGAAGTGGAAACTGCCACAGAGGCACTGCTGAGCCACATTCTCCTTGAGGGACTGGTGTCACCTCCAAAAGACAGGTCCTACATCAGCATCAATAGCTTCTAGCTGAAAATCTGTTTGGTTTTTTGTTGTTTTGTTTTGTATTTTTTGTGGTTCCTTTTTTATTTTTTTTCTTGTTTTGTTTTTGGTTTGGTTTTTTTGGTGCTTTTTCTTGTTTGGTGGTTTGGTTTTTTTTTGTCTTTTTGGTTTTTTTTTGTTTAATTTGTTTTGTTTTTTACTTTTGGAGGATTTTGTTAGTTAGAGTATATGAAAAACAAGACTGTGACTTTGTCCATTTGTTGGTCTGGGATTTTCTCTTTTATCCTGGAATATCTTGCATTATTTTAGAACCTCTGTCTCAGTGCTACAAACTAGACAAACTGCAAATATTACATTTCTGCTCTCTGTAATCTTCTAAGAATTCCTAGTGGATGCAGGACTTCCATCAGGATTTTCATCCCTATGGCAGGGAAGTTGGAATCAGAAGATATTTCCAACCCAATCCCTTCTATAATTCTGTGGTTCTATGATGTCTATGATGTTCTATAAAGTCCCCCCTCTGTGGGGAGGACACTGTTACAGGGATGAAGAGCAGAGTGTGATTCTCTTCAGAGGGTGATGGATGTGGTAGGAAATGCTACACGAAGGTTTTGCTCCCCTTATTCTGCAGTGAAAACCCTTTTTTGTGTGATTGGAGAGAAGCAGCTGCTCTGTCCCAACCAAGCAGAGCTTCTCTGATGCTTCAGGAGTTGTTCCACAAATATCCCTGGGTTCCTTGTGAACAGGACTTGTGACCTGTGAGCTTGAAGTTGACCAGAATTTAACAGGCAAAAAAAGTCTGGAGAGGCTGTCCCAGCCTGGGACAAGTATCCCATATCCAACATAGAAACATGTGGTGTTCAGGCTGGAAAAGACTTTTAGAATCATGGAATAAAATTGAAGAATCTTTTAGGTTGGAAAAGCCCTTTAAGATCAAGTCCAACCTTTCCCCAGCACTGCCAAGGCCACCACTCACCCGTGTCCCCAAGTGCCACATTCACAGGGCTTTTAAATCCCTCCAGGAATCATGACTATGGTTATGGGAATGGGATAAGAGTAGAGAGTGGACCTGATGCTCACCCTTGGCTTCCACCAAGATGTGGAATTCATACAAAAAGTTGCATTGGGATGGTTGTTTTGAGTTGCTGTGGATGATTTTTCCACCCCTGCACACGTTTAACTCATTTTCTGAACCCTTCCCCCAAATCTCCTGCCATTGGCACCCAAACTGTACCAGGGCAATACCTGTTCCATATTCTAGTGCAGGAAAGAATTGGAAGGAGAAAAAAAAGGGGCAGAAAAAGGAGCAAAAGACTCACTTATGACACGGGAGATTAAATAATTAGCAAATGTGGCAGGAAAGACGATGAAAAACAAGTGCAATGATTCATGTTCTATGTCTCCTACTGTAGAGAACACTTTCAAGTGTCAGACAGCACGACAGTCACTCTTTAAAGCCAATTAAAGTTTTATAATAAATAGAAGCCTTTTATTTTTTTTAATCTCTCTCTCCCCATGAGATGGTGATGCAGTTCGCTGGCGAGAGCTGGGTGTGATGCATTTGCCAGAAATCCACAACAAATGGGTACAGAGACCTGCTTTTCAAAAGCCTCTTTTATGCCAATTATTTACCTTCCTTAAATTCAGCTCTGGAGGGGAAAGTAGCCGTAATAATATCGCATTTTCTCGTTGTGCTTTTCATTGGAGGAGATTACAGCCGATAACCTGGAGAGGGCAGGGAGAGGGGCTCTCTTTTCATGCTTGGGCAGGGTGATTTTCGGGAGCTCAGAGAACAGCAGAGCAATACGTGTGCTGGCAGCAGATTTTGGGATCCCCATGGGCAGGGCTTTCATTTGGAGAAGGCAGGTTGCTCTGAGCTCTGCAGGTGGAGGTGGGTTTGGAGGTCAGGTGGGGGTCCAATTAAGTGAAGCAGGGTCATTTTGGAGGCCAGGATAGAAAAGGATGCGAGAGAAGGAGCTGGAATTTATATTCTTTGTGCGCCATCTCCCCGAGGGAGACTGGTGCTTGTTGACCTCTTGGACTGGTGATACTGGAAGATGCTGTGAATTGTGAGCAGCTCTGGTGAAGGCTGTGCAGAGGAGAGGACTCTGGTTTTGTAGCTCTTTTTCCTTCCCCTCTAAGGTAACATGGGCTTGCACTGGATTCATTTCACCAAACTCCTCCTTGGCTGTTCCTCCTGCACAGCTCATTGTTGTTTTGTCTTTGTATTAATGGTACTTCTTGCCAAAAAACAAACAAAAGAAAGGATTTCCCACCGCTCCACGCTGGGGGTAAGATCAAGTTCACAGCTTTGTATAGACATCTTGCTTTCCCCAAGCTTGGGGAAGAAGCTGCGGGTGATGCTCCTCTCTGAGCCACCACAGCCTCTTCATCCTCCTCTTTGCCGTTTCCTCTCCCATCGACAGCGCTTGTGTTGGCGTGCCTTTATCACACACATACAAAAATACACCTCCAACCAATTGAAATGTTAATCCAATTAACACTCAAAGAAAATGAAAGGACACTGAAATTGAAGGTCCCCCTCGCCGTGGCCCCCAGTCTCCCTGGGCTGCAGTAGCTCTGTGAAGCTCCTCAGACTGGAGCCCGCGATTTTCCGAGCGGCGCCACTTTCATGTTTTGGAGTGGGCAGGTCTGAGATGCAGGCAAACAGCTCCTTTGTTCCCCATCTCCTCAGCTTTATTCGGGAGGGTGATGAAATTATTCCTTAGCTTTGCTGCCAGAGGGGAGCTGGAGGAGCGGTGTTCCTGCTATTAGGCAAAGATCCCTTTAATTGGACAGAGTGAATATTCACTCTTTAATAACGCCGGGGCTCTAATCCTTCGTTAGGTGCCTGCATCCCCCCTCCCCAATGGTTTTTAATGACCCGTTGCCTGCATCATTAATATCACAAGTGCTGACACTGGGAGGAAATGCAACAATCAAAGGGACACCCTCAGAGGTCTGGGAGCAACAACATTTTCCATCTCCCCTTTGTTGTGGAAAACGTCCTGCACAACCAAACTGGCTTCAAGTTCTGGCCTCCCGCGGTGGGCAAGGGGAGGGTTAACTCCTGCAAATTGCAGGAGCTCAATTAGTTCAATTAGGAGCTTGATAACTAAAGCAGCTCTTCCTGAACACTGTCTAGGACCCGTGGGCTCTGCCTGCAGGCTCTGAGCACTCCCACACTGCCCCGTTCCCTGGGGCTTGCAGCTTTTGAGGGCAGCCTCACTTCCAGAGGGAAGGTGGGATTCCCACCACCTTTACTCCATCCTGGGCTGGAGCAGCTCTCTGTAGGAATCCATGCCATTACTCCAGCATATTCTTGAAGGCAGAGTCTGGTCCAGAGAGTCCCAACTGGGAGATATTCCATAAATCAGAAGAAAAATGGTAAAACCCTTTTTTTCCCTTATTTTTTTTCAGTGTTCTTTTGAGTGCCTTCCCAGCAGTGCATGAGCAATAAGCACCAGTCACATCCATCCATCCCCAACTGTAATTTTTTTTTTTTCCTGCGTGACAGCACTTGCCTTTTGATAATCTCAGAAGGAGACGAGGGGGTATTAACATAACAAATCTGTGGCTGTCTAGAGAGTTCCATGTTGCTGGCACGTCACAGGATGTGTACGTTGAGCGCTGCTCAGTTCTCATTGTTCTAAATCCACCCTGTGTATTAAGACCTAATGAATTACTACCTGACAAATTAAGCAGCTGCTGCAAGGAGCCCGTGTTGGCAGTGTCCTTCTCTCCCTCCTCCTGTGCCATTTGGATTTTACAGCTTTTCATCCTTGTGCTGTCAGTCTTGGGGAACACTTTGGTGACTCTGCCTCATGGTGAGTGCAGTGGATGCTTTGCAGAGCCGCTGAATTAAAGGTACACGTGGTGACATTGGGAGCTGGATGTGGCCAGTGTGATCCTTTATGAGGTTTTTAGGTTTAAAATGGGAGGTTTTGTTCATAGAATCATAAAATATCTCAAGCTGGAAGGGACCCACAAGGATCACAGGGTCCAATCCCTTGTGAACAACAGAAGTCCAATGCCTTGTGAACAACCAAATCTGGGAAAGGGCACAGGGAAGGGCTCTAGTCTACCCACTGTTCTGCACTCAGGAGAGAAAAGCTGCTCTCCCTGCAGTGGGGGAACAGCCCAGCAGTGCTTTTGACAGCTGTGGAGGGGGAGAAGTGACTCATCTCTCTGGGTTACATTAGATGAGAGAAAAGTGTTTGTCTAAGCTGGAATTTAATGAGAAAATAGGGGTTAATAACCTCCAAGTCCTGGCTGTTCTGGGAATATTAGCTTCAGTTTTCCTGTCCTTTTCCATCTAATTTATACCAGGGTGGGTACAGCTCACAGAGATGCCCCAGCTGTGATGTCTCCCTGGTGCAGCACAGGGCTGGGCTCGGAGCTGTCGCTTTCTTCCATCAAGGCACAAGGATGCTGCTCTGGGGAAAAAATTATGTTTACTCCCAAGTTTCCTTTCACTTTCTAAAGTGCTCAGTGATTAACTTCCCAGTCTCCTCGCAGCGCAGACAGTGTTTGTGCAGCTTTTATTTCCTGAGCTGCTCTGGCAGGGGAAGCTGTGTGCCGTGGGGGAACCGCTCGTCTCTCCGGAACGTCTCGAGCGGACGCACATCTCTCCTTCCATCCTCATCCCCACTGCCTCCTCGAGATGCTGCAGGAAGAGAGGCAGACTCCTCTTGCAAACCACAGGAAGATGCTTTCCTCCTCCACCCCATCAGTCCTCTCATGGCTGGCACCACCACGGTGCGTGCCAAGCCAAGGTTTTATGCAGCATGCTGGGGTGGTTGCTGTGTGCAGACTGCCTGTCTCAGCCTGGCAGGATGGATGGGGTCAGGGCTGGGGGAATGCTGATACCTGCTTATCTTTCCATGCCTGCTGGCCCCAGCCTTAGCATCTGTTTGCAGCAGGTTCTCTGCTCTACTCTTGGTTACTGTGCTGTGCACTGAGGGGTGTGGCCTGGAAAGGGTGAGGAAGGTGGGATGTTGGAATTTAGGCTTCTGAGGTCTAAGCCTGATGCTGGAGTGATTTATAATCACACCAATCTCCTCCCACAAACCCTCTAGTCTCAAAGGAGCTCCTCATGTGAATACATTCATGGCCAGGTGGGATGGGATTGGAGCAGCCTGGTCTGGTGGGAGGTGTCCTGCCCATGGCAGCAGTGTGACGGTGTTCTTGGATGAGTGTCACAGGGGTTCTTGGATGAGGGAGGAGACGAGGATCTGACTCCATGTTTCAGAAGGCTTGATTTATTATTTTATAATATATATTACATTAAAACTATACTAAAAGAATAGAAGAAAGGATTTCATCAGAAGGCCAGCTAAGAATAGAATAGGAAGGAATGATAACAAAGGTTTGTGGCTCCGCTCCCCCTTTTAGGCTGCGCGGACGGTGTTCTTGGATGAGTGTCACAGGGGTTCTTGGATGAGGGAGGAGACGAGGATCTGACTCCATGTTTCAGAAGGCTTGATTTATTATTTTATAATATATATTACATTAAAACTATACTAAAAGAATAGAAGAAAGGATTTCATCAGAAGGCCAGCTAAGAATAGAATAGGAAGGAATGATAACAAAGGTTTGTGGCTCGGCTCTCTGTCAGAGCCAGCTGGGCTGTGATTGGCCATTAATTATAAACATCCAACATGAGCCAATCACAGATCCACCTGTTGCATTCCATAGCAGCAGATAAGCATTGTTTACACTTTGTTGCTGAGGCCTCTCAGCTTCTCAGGAGGAAAAATCCTAGGGAAAGGATTTTTCATAAAAGATGTCTGTGACACAGGGGATTGGAACTGGTTGTGTTTTAAGATCCCTTTCACCCCAAACCACTCTGTGATTCCTTTTCCCGGAAGGTGTGAACCTCCAGGCTGGGCTTTTCTTTTGCGTTATAATATCAGGCACACCTCAAATGAAATATGTCCAGATAGTGGGGCTGTGACACTGCCCAGGGACTGCTCCATGCTCCTGTCTGTGCCACACAAAACAGGTGGTACTGGCTGGGTTATCATCTGTTCTCAGATTGGATGAACATCATATCCTTGAAAACAGACACGTGGATTCACACACACCTCATTGCAGAGCTCGAAATCACACCAGGCACTTTGTCTCTGCACAGTTCCCTGCTGAGCTGCTCTAAGAAGCAGCTCCCAGGGCAGAAACACACTCAGATGTCTGTGTACAACTTCCACACATGGGGAACATCCGAGGGCATGCTCCTCC
Organism: Geospiza fortis; assembly: GCF_000277835.1. NCBI lineage: Eukaryota > Metazoa > Chordata > Aves > Passeriformes > Thraupidae > Geospiza > Geospiza fortis. The sequence goes on along the minus strand of NW_005054430.1, from coordinate 120,375 downwards.
CCATGCAGAGCTGGAGGCAGTTCTGCATTTTTCCGTGGCTCCTGGATCCTGACAGGCTTCCCCACGCCAAAAGGCTCTGACTGTGCCCACTTTGCAGGTGCCACACTCTGTCTGCAAGCACAGACGTCCCACAGGGGGATCCTGTGTGGCCAAGAAGCCCAGCTGTCCCCAGTCAGTGTGACAGCTCCGTGTGTGACATCAGCCACAGCCACCCTGAGCACACGGAGTGACGCAGATCAGCCTGGGAAATGTGTGTGCACCCTGGGGGAAAATGGGGATCTGGGAGTCCTGCTGCCTTTGGTAAGAGCTGGGAATCCTAAGGAATGCTATCATGGCTTCCTGTAATGCCACAGCTCTTTTTGACCCCTTCCATGAGACATAGAATAATTTGGGTGGAAAGGGACTTTCCAAGGTTAGTTCAACCCACAGCTTCCACCACACCAGATTGTCCAGAGCCCTGTCCAACTTGAACATGAATTTTTCCAGGGATGAGGCAACTGGGCAACTTGTGCCTCATCGTGCCCACTGTAAAAAAAATTCTCCTTCTAATTTGAAGAGCTCCTGCCTGTGTAGCTGTGCCTGAATAGTCCCTCCCTCCCCAGTGCTCAGGGAGAACACCCCCAAATTCACAAAATCATTGTCCTGGTCCAGCTGGGACCCTGCTCCCCCAAAACCAGTGGAAGGGGCTCTTTGGTTAAGGGGTTGCACCATTGGTGCCTCTCTGGCAAAAAGATGAAAGAAGAAGATGGAACCTCTAAGAGCCTCTGGCAAAACTCCTGATCCTTGGAAGGAGTTATTACAACTTTTTGTCATATGTCAAGTCTAATAAAAGACACAACCACATGAACTGGAACAGCTTTACAGGCCAGTGGGGACTATTTCTTGATTTATTTCCTTGATCTGCTGCAGACAAGTGTCCCTTCCCTGCATTCGATGGCACTTTATTGGTATTACCCTTTTTGCCAGGCCATGTTCAATCATAACCATCCATGACAGCATTTGAAAAGCTACTTACAGTTAGTGCAAACTGAACCCAGCTTCCAATATCAGTGCACTGCCTTCCCCTTCCCAATCTCAATTCTCTCCCCCAGCTAGCCCAGTTTATTCCACCTGATTATTTTTTCTTCACCTTACCCCCTCTATCAGCTCTGTCCCCTCTTCCTTCATTCCCACCATCCTTCCCTCTTTCCTTCACACTCTGACCCTGTAACCTGTGGCCATCCCTTCTCTGATGCTGATCCCTCTTTTTCTTCATTCATCTCTGCCTTCCCTCCCTTCTCCATCCCTTCCCCAATCTGTTCAAGGCTCCTGTTGCAGACACTCTCTCAGCTCTGGAACAGCACATGACACTCCTGGCAGTCGTTCTGAGCTTGGCTGCTGTCCCCAAGTTGTCTGAGGCTCTTCTGAGAATGATGAGAAGCTGCTGTGTGCCTTCAAAGTCACAGCTAATTGCATTAGCTCCAGATCATGTAACTCCTGTAGATGACAGCTGCCAAATTTAGGAGCACTTGAGAGGTCTTAGAGAAGATGACGGGGATGGTGTGCTGGATTCAGCAGAAGGGAAGTCCTGGGTGTTTGTGAAGGCATTGGTGGTGGGTTCTGTGTTTTTCAAAATTTTATGCTCTCTTATTCTGTCTTTATGGGAGTATTATCTCTATCATCTGTATATTATCTACGTTATCTATATTTTATCTATATATTATCTATTTATCTGCCCGTTCTTAAGCCCAGCATTGCCCACCATCCCCACTGAAAATTCAGGATATGGAGGAACGTATCTAGGCAGAGTAAACCCTCAGCTCCCTCATCTCCCTGTGTCTGTTCTCCTCCCTGTTTTTCTGGTGGTCTTTGAAAGCAAATTGCAGTTTCCAAACCACCTCAAACCCCAAAGCACCTGCACCAGAGGCATCTTGGTGTTAAATACTGGTTTTGAGACCTGCTTTGCTCATCTCTGTCTCAGTGCTTTTTATATCCCCGTGCCGGCAGAATTTAGGAGAAAAATGATGAAATTAAACCACCTCCACCAAAAGCTTGAGTTGGTTTGGACTAATATTTCCCTCTCCCATGACACTGAAGCCTTGAGGTGGGAGTTTTCTCTTTTTAGTCAGTCTCACAAGACCAGCTGCTGTGTTTTCCTCCTCATGGAGGACGTTAACAACACCTGAACTTGAGAGCACAACTTTCTCTGGGAAGGTCACACACAGAAGTTCACAGAAGGTGGCATCCTTTTTCTCTAGGATCATTGATGATTCCTCTATCTGGAGCAGTCCTCTCAACCTGAGAGCAAAACAAGCATCCACAATGCAGCAGGAGATCTAAACCCAGTTCTGGTTTAGATGAAATGAAGGCTGTGATCACCCAGGCCCTGTAGCTGGAGGGCAGAAATGTCACAGCCTGAGTGATCGGGAGTAAGGCAGAAATTTTATCTGCTGAGATCTCACACAGCTCTGTCCCTGTTTATCTCAGGATCTGATAGGCGCTCACACCCCAGTATCACAAAATCCTGTGCTTTAATTTGGCCTCACAAAATACATTAATATTAAGAGACAAGATTAAATATAGCATGGTTTCTATTCCTCCCTGCACTTGCGCTTCTTCCTTTGGTGGAGCCTGCAAGAGATCTCATAGCAAGTTTAGCTCCAGCTGCATGGGAAGACCAAGGACAACTTTTAAATCTAGTCCAGTTCCAGGTCACCTGAGGTGTCTGAGTCCTGCTGAGCAGGATGATTGGTGTGAAGGGATGAGCTGCTTGGTGTTTGCAGCTCATTTCTGTCGGCTCTGACTGGACACTCTCACAAAGTGTTTTTTAGCGCTCTTACAGATGATTTTTTTTTTCAGGTACCACAGTTTATGTTCATTTTTGCAATGAAATTTGATTCTCAAAAGGCAGTTTATGTGGTCAGACTGTGAAATTATAATATGAGGACCATGCCTTCAGTCCAAAGAACTTGAAATTCATTAATGATCATATAGAGCAGTTGGATCTGCTGCACAGCTTGAAATTCATTAATGATCATATAGAGCAGTTGGATGTGCTGCATCTGCAACCCAAGCAGATTAGGATTGAGATATTTGAAGCCACCTAACAGATTTAAGAGAAATGGAAAAAAAAAAACCCAAACCAAGCCCTAAGTAAACCCTTCCTGCTAGTTTGAAGGAATATTATTTTAAATCCCCTAATCGGCTCTGAGATGAACCTCTAAGCAGCATGTTCAGGGTCAGATGGGGAGCCTGTCACAAGGGGGGTGCTAACCCACATCTGTGGGGCTCCAACCATGCAGCATCCTCCACTCACCTGCCTTAGGGAGCAGGCAATCACTCAGAGCAGGCTTTTCCCAGGGAGGAGGGACCATAACCACCCTCCTCCCAGCACTCTGCAGGGCCATTCACTCCCTCAAAATCATCAGCCACTTGTGGGCCAGCTGAGATAACTAAAAAAATAAATTAAAAACTCACAAAAAGACTAAATCTTAAGGAAATTTTTGCTTAGTTTTCCATGCAGTAGGTGAGAGGAAAGGCAGCAACTGTCCTGCCTCACTGGATCCAGTGAATATCACTCTGATGCTTCCCACGTTTTGCAGCCAGACAGCTCAAGGCTGTGTTAATCTCCCTTCCATGCCTAAGCCCTTCCCAAATCCCTGTGCTCACAATCCACCCGTGGTGGGAGATCCCCCTTGTTAGGGAAGGAGGCACTGAGGTGCAGCTCTGGCAGGGCACAGATGGGAACTCTGGGTATATCCCCAATTTCCCCAATGCTGACAACTCGCATACAGAGCTCTCCCATCAATAATCATGGGCAAGGCAGAGTTTGCTGATTTTTATTTATTATTTATTATTTATTTTATGATTATTATTTGTTTTATGCAGAGAGGAGCAGAGATAAAAACAACCTGGTTGATATAGTTATGGGTCTTGTATTTTCAGGGTGCCCGTGGCAGGGAGGAATGATGAATCTGACTCCATGTTCTTAGAAGGCTAATTTATTATTTTAAGATACTATATTATATTAAAGAATGCTATACTAAACTATACTAAAGAATACAGAAAGGATACAGACAGAAGGCTAAAAAGATAATAATGAAAACTTGTGAGTCTTTCCAGAGGACACAGCCTGACTGTGATTGGTCATTAAGTTAAAACAACTCACATGAAACCAATGAAACAATCACCTGTTGGATAAACAATTTCCAACCACATTCCAAAGCAGCAAAACACAGGAGAAGCAAATGAGATAATATTGTTTTCCTTTTTCTCCGAGGCTTCTCAGTTTCCCAGGAGAAGAATCCTGGGCAAGGGGATTTTTCCAGAAAATATCACAGTGACAATGGGAACCAAGCTGAGGCTCTGGGTTGTATTTGCATTCAGGGCAGTGCACAGGGATGCTCAGAGGGAAACATCCCAAAGGTGACTCCCAGTTCCCCTGATGACAAATGGCTGCAAACTCATCCAGCAGATTCTTCCCAGCGTGGAGCAGGCTGAGGGATGTCAGCAGTGCTCAGAGGTGATGTGAGGGCATTCTGTGCCAGAGGATTTCCAGTCAGTGCCCGCTGGACTGACACATGGGCACAGAGCTGTTCAGCATCTCTGTCAGGCACTGGGAACTCGTGCACACGATGCTGCCACAGCCTCTGGGGGTGCAGGGAAGGTCAGCTGGTGTAATTTACTCTGCATTAATTCTCCAGAGATATGAGACTGTTTGCTGTATCCCTGATTCTCCAGGGTGCTCATGGGTGTCTGAGAAATGCCAGGATGTCCTTCAGTATGGACTGAATCCTCCCAAGCTGGCACTGCCACATGAACTGCACCAGGGAAAATAAGAAATGTGGTTTATAAGGTTTATAAGATTTTAAACACAGATTTAAGAAGATTTGTGCCACGTTGGACAAATCTCAGAGGGTTCATTTAGTGTTTGAGGCTCAATTCTGCTCTGGTGACACACGTGAACCTTTGGGATAGTTGGTGGTGAACCCAATGTGCCCGATTTGCCTCTGAGATTTTCAGGTTTGCCACTGAGCCAGACTTCACATCTGAAAAGTCTTTCTCATGTGAGCTCAGATGGCTCAACTTCTGGCTGAGATGGAGCTGTGAAGAAACTGTGAAAGGAAAAGCAAGGGAGTCGATAGGTTTGGAAACAGTCTCGTGAAGCAGAGGCAGCGTTGAGGGGAGGGAAAGCTCCATTTCCTTTTCAGGTCAGCTCTGATTTTCCTTGTCATCATCTGGGCACGGGCAGCCCCTGGAAAGACATCCCTGTCTTGGGCTGGATGTGACTTGCTGATGTCTCGTGTCTTCCAGTGCCATCTGGACCCCGTTTAGCTCAATATCCCCAGGGGTTTACGGCGAGCTGGAGATTGGTCGGGCAAAGCTTCAGAGAAATCACATCTTGGTGTGTGACGAGCTGTGCTCAGAAAGGAAATCCCACAGCTCTCAAACACCCTTTGGAGAGGTCCACAGACGTGTCATGTGGGCAAGCTGGCAGAGCTGGCATTGGAGCTGCCCAGCCAAGCTCTCCGGGCATGTGGAGCATCCCACACTGGCAGAGGAGCAGGGATATTGGAGCAGGGATGGAGCAAATCAGTCTGAGAGCTGATGAGCAGGAGGAATGAATCCTGGGATCAGGAGTGGATTGGGATTATGTGTCTTCTGGTGCGAGCTGAGCTCAGGTTTAAAATGTGAACTTTGGAGAAGCCATAAGCAAAATGTGGAGCCTTGCCTGAGCTCAAAGAGCCCCTGCTCTCTGTTGGAAGCTGAATCCAGGCTGGGGCACATCCAGCATTTACCTGACAGCCCTAAAGTCCAGGATTGACTCATTTATTAATTCAAGACCATAATGAAAGGTACAATGCAGATACAAATTTATGCTTCCCATCTCTGATTCCTCAGTTTAAAGAAGACCCAAGCTTTGGAGTTAATGAAATAATACTGAAAGGTACAATGCAGGCACAATTCATGCTTCCCATCTCCAATTCCTCAGTTTAAAGAAGACTCAAGCTTTGGAGAGGCAACAGGACCCAAATATCTGAATTTTACCATTCACCCTTTCTTTGAACTTTTTGCTTCTTTTTTATAGAATTCTAAAATGGTTTGTGTTGGAAGGGGCCTTAAAGACCATCTCATTCCAGTCCCCATGCCATGGGCAGGGACACCTCCCAGCAGGTATTTGCTATATTTACACCCCTTCCTGCTTCCCTCCAGACAGAGATTTCACTGGGCACAGTGGCTGTTTCACAGTTAAAAAAATAAAAATTAAAATTCTTGCTTCACTGCTGTTGTAGAAATAAAGCCCAGGAGAGGCTGGATTAGACTGGGCTCAGATCTGAAACAGGAGACAGGATGGAAAGAATATAAATATAATCCTTTTCCTGGTCCTACATGCTGACCTGGACCTCACTCTTCCTTCCCTTATGAAGTTTTCGTTTTAAATCTCCCTTCCTAGGAGAGATTTAAGGACAGATCTTTAACATGCAGAATTTTGGGTTCCTTGTGATCTGGGAGCATGGATGGGACAACAAATCTCCCCCAATTTCTCATGTGCATCCCTCCCAAGGCCGTTGTGTGTCCCAGCAGGACCTGCCGTGTCTGCAGCCCTGCCTTTGGCTCTCAGTCAGCCTTGGCTCCTGTCCAGAGGCTTGCACCAGGTCTGGCTCTGCTGGGATGGACTGCCAGACACAATCCTCAGATCTCCCCGCTCCTGAGTTAATTCAGGGCTCTCCGTGGATTAATTCCAGAGCCAAAGACAGATATGGAGAGCAGTAATTACCTCTCTCCCACACGGATCTGTTCCCTGAGACGGCACACGGTATTTTCATGTCACAAAGTTTCTCAATGGCTGAGATCCTGCTGTGCTGCCTAATGAATAATTAAAAAAAAAAAAAGAAAATGGAGGGAAATAAAAGGGAAAAATGGAAAAAGAGGGAAAATGAAAAAGGAAAAAGAGGGGAAAAAATAAAAAAAAACGGGGAAAAAGGGAAAAATTAAAAAAGAGGTAAAAAGGAAAAAAAAGGGAAGGGAAGGGAATGGGGAAGGAAGTGGCGGAAGTGGCGGAAGTGGCGGAAGTGGCGGAAGTGGCGGAAGTGGCGGAAGTGGCGGAAGTGGCGGAAGTGGCGGAAGTGGCGGAAGTGGCGGAAGTGGCGGAAGTGGCGGAAGTGGCGGAAGTGGCGGAAGTGGCGGAAGTGGCGGAAGTGGCGGAAGTGGCGGAAGTGGCGGAAGTGGCGGAAGTGGCGGAAGTGGCGGAAGTGGCGGAAGTGGCGGAAGTGGCGGAAGTGGCGGAAGTGGCGGAAGTGGCGGAAGTGGCGGAAGTGGCGGAAGTGGCGGAAGTGGCGGAAGTGGCGGAAGTGGCGGAAGTGGCGGAAGTGGCGGAAGTGGCGGAAGTGGCGGAAGTGGCGGAAGTGGCGGAAGTGGCGGAAGTGGCGGAAGTGGCGGAAGTGGCGGAAGTGGCGGAAGTGGCGGAAGTGGCGGAAGTGGCGGAAGTGGCGGAAGTGGCGGAAGTGGCGGAAGTGGCGGAAGTGGCGGAAGTGGCGGAAGTGGCGGAAGTGGCGGAAGGGGCGGGAGGAAGTGGCGGGAGGAAGGAAGGAAGGTTAGTTCAGAATGTTATTGTAAATGAGGTAATAGTTGGACTTGATCTTAGACATCTCTTCCAACCTTAATGATTCTGTGACCAAACTGCTGTTTCCAGCTAAAAATCTCCCCATAAATCCCCATCCCACTTTGCTTCTTTGTGACCTGTGCCCTGTGTAAAAGCAGTTTAGGTGTCAATTTGAAGTGCCCAGACACAGTCTGGGCATCCCAACACGAAACTTCAAGCATGGAGAGAAACTCCAGGAAAATTTAATGTCCTGGAGAGCTCTCTGGGTGGAGGGGATGAGGAGTCTGCCTGCTCAGCTGCTTCCCCTTGGGGGAAAACACCCTGCTTGGCTTTGCTGCATGCCCCGTGGCTGGGTTTTGGGGCTACAAAACCACGTCAGATGCCCTGGTGTGTGTCCAGGTGGCCCAGCCAGGCTGATTCCAGGCTGCTTGGAGAGGGAGATGCTGCTGCAAGCAGCTCCCCTTCCAGGCACACATTTGGGCGGCTGTTTTTAGAAGCGAGCAGATGATGTGCTAATTAGAAACAGGGCCAGAGCCATCCCGGCTGGTTTCAAGTGTCTGTCCTTTCATCAGGGCCCAGACGGGAAAAGGAGCTCCCTGGCTGGGGAACAGAGCTCTCCCTTTGCTGGGAGGAACAAAAGTCCCACAGAGAGAGCTGGGAAAAGAGCACCAGGGCTGGAGGCAGAGAAAGTTCACAGCAGTGAAAGGTTCCCAGCAGGGAGCTGGGGGTGCTCAGCCTGCAGAAAAGGAGACTCAGGGCTGCCCCCAGCACTCCCTGCAGCCCCTGAAAGGTGCCTGTGCCCAGCTGGGCTCAGGCTCTTTCTCCAGCAGCTCTGACACAACCAGAGCACACAGCCTTGAGCTGTGCCAAGGGAAATTCAGGCTGGAGAGCGGGAAAAAGCTTTTCCAGCAAGGGGGATAAAGTTCTGCAATGGCTGCCCGGGGAGGGGGTGCAGTCCCCATCCCTGGGGGTGTTTAACAAGCCTGGATGGGGCACTGGGTGCCAGGGGCTGGGCTGGCCTCCATGGCTTTGGACGTCTCTCCCAACCCAGGGATTCTGTGATTCTGTGAGTTCTGTGAGCTCTGTCAGTGCTGTGGGAAGATGAGGAAGCTGGAGTTGAGACTTTGGAGTTGGTGGTGTGAGCCCATGTGGAGTGAGAGTACCAGCATGCGCTCTTGGGCTTGGCATCAGGGCAGGAAAACACCTGCCTTGGGAGCAGAGGGTTGGGTGGTTTTGGTTTTCACAGGACATGGTTTAGGGGTGGCCTTGTCAGTGCTGGACTCAATGGTGCTTGAGAGCTTTCCCTTCCTCAATGGTTTTGTGATTCTGTGTTGTAGGACCCATCACAGCTCACATCAGTATTTAAATCAGTGCACAGTACTGGGTCAGATGTGAATATGAGCTGTGTCGTGGCTGCTCTTCCAAACTCATGAAGGAAAAGGCTTCCCATGACTGTTTTACATCTTGATTTTCACTGTGGAGTTTGACTCAGTCCTCCTGAATTGCTGATCCTACTTAAAGGCAGGCATAGAGTTAGGCAGGGGATGGAGGGGGTCCAGACTTACCCTAAATATTAACCCTAGATTCTGTAGTGCTCCAGAATCCCCTCTACTTTTCTTTACATGTGGATGAACTCCAAGTTTCCTTTCAAGTCCATTTTCCTGGTGCCTCTCCTAAAGACAAGATTGTACCATGCAGGAAGAGCCCATCTGGGGATTCCCTGCATATCACAAATGGAGGAGGAAAGATTTGCTCCAGTTTCTGCAATTTTCCCTTTTCTGTCAGCACAGGGGAGTGAAAAACTCTCTGTGGGTTTTGTCTACAGCCTTTTGAAGTCAGTGGGAAACTCCTGCTACTTTGGGAGGCTCCAGGCAATGTGCAGAGTAATTTTCCTGCAGCAACACTGGGTGAGTTTTATTCCAATCCCAAAAATCCTCCCCTCTTTCTGCAAAGGCAGCATCCACCTGTCACTCCCTGGTTTTTGTTGTTTTTTTTTTTTTCCACGGTGCCTTTTGCTCTCTCTTTTATATTATCCCATTCAAGTCTCACAAACCACAGGGGAGTTTCCAAACACACAATTTTGAAGCCTTGTGATCGACAAGAAATTTATTGGCAGACCCTACTGAGGCCAGAATGAAATTGAGCTCTTGCACCCAGATTTTCTCGGTGAAGGGTTTGGCAGCTGGATTTACCTGACAGCCCAGGATTTACTCATTGATTAGTTCAAGACCATAATGAAAGGTATAATGCAGATACAAATTTATGCTTCCCATCTCTGATTCCTCAGTTTAAAACTCAAGCTTTGGAGAGGCAACAGGACCCAAATATCTAAATTTTACCATTCACCCTTTGTCTTTTCTTTGAACCTTTGCTTCTTTTTTATAGAATCCTAAAATGGTTTGAGTTGGATGGTGGTTCCCACTGTCAATTCTAGGAAAGAGGGATGGGAACAGAAAATCGCCAGGGATTGAAGAGGGTTGTGCCCCTTTGCAGTGCGAATTCACACTGAGGCTCTTGATTTACCATGTTTCTGATTAAAAAGGCAATCCTATATCCATGATTTTTATGTCAGGGTCATGGTGGGATTCTTGGGGGTGTCCTGTGCAGGGCAGGACTCGATGATCCTTGTGGGTCCTCTCCAACTCAGGATATTCTGTGATGGGCTGAGGGAGGTGAATGAGGAGCAGGAAAAGCAGCTTTGCAGCCCAGGCCACTGAGCCAGCACCTTCCACAAATCCTCAGTTCACTTTGCCCTGAACTCTGGAGCAGCTTGAACTCCATCTGCCCCCCTTCAGAGCAGTCATTTGCTCTGTTCCCATCCTCTCCCAGCGAGCTGCACAAACCCTCTTCCTTCCCTGCTTTAAATAAGTCCCTGTTGCTCTCTGGGCTAATAACTTCCCCCTCATTTTTGCAGCTGTGAGGTTGCTTGATGGAGAGGATAATAAGTATGTCTGAGCTTTCAACTAAAAAACCCAAACCAACTGAAAAACAACCCAACCAAAAACGAAAACACCCAAAGGAGATAAAAAAGAAATCTTCATTGGAGAGAAGTGAACTAAAGTTTCCCATGCAGAGCAGCAAAGCAGCTCTGCAGCCTTCTCTCTGCCACTATAATCAGAAAAGCATTTCTTTTTTTCTTGTACCAGCGTGCATATCAGCACTTAAAAAGGGAAAATAAATTACGAGGAGTGGAGCTGGAGGCAGGAATCATCTTCCAGGAAAGAGGAATGAAGCCTGCAGCTCCATTTAGTTAATATGTTCTCACGAGGCGGGGGTGCTTGAGCGTTTTATATGAGCTCCTAAGCCACTGCAGGCAGGGAGTTTCTAGAGGTGGTACCACAGAGAGTAAGCCACTAGGAGAGCAGGTGTTATTTCTAAAACAAAGATTATGGTTTATGGCATTGCAATTACAGACTTCTTTCCAGCACTGTTATTGCTACTGCTGTTGGCTTCTGCATTCAGGCAATGTTTGGGTTTCATTTCAAAGGAGAAATTGATGATGCAGTTATTATCCCTTTGATGAAATCCCACTCTCGTATAAAGGATGCATAAAGTTCTGCTCCCTGAATACGTCTGGCAGCCGAACAACGGGGGTAAAGTTGCTTGTGGTTCCTTTTTCTAGTTAGCACTTTGCCTAAAAACTTTCCCTCCACCCTTCCAGCTATCTATGGGGAGCCCAGCCTGATTTCTTTATGGCTCTGGCACTTCATCAAACCCCCAGGATCTGAATCCATCCAATCCATGCCTTCCAATCAGGCTTGGCCTCTGGGGCTCCTCTTCTGACATTGCACATGGACTTAGTTTTGGGCACTGCCTTCTGCTTCTTCTCTTTCTTTCTGGGTGCTGAGCAAAGAGCAGTTCTCAGGCTTTCCAAATTTAATGAGGTTTTACCCAGCCCTCAGTGCATTGTTATTTATAGAGGTTTACCAGGAGGAGAGCTCAGAACTGGTGCTCACCAGAGCAGATGTTCTTTACAGAGGATTGTTGTCTGCAGACAGTACCTAAAATATCTGTCACTTCAAGGGAAATTTGAGGGCAGATGTTGGGGTTTTTTTATGGACCCAGTGCTGTCACCTCCACTTTTATCAAAGTAACTCTTTGCCTTCTGGTCAGCTTCCAAACACAGGCAGAATTTGGTGTTTCCAAACTGGAGCCATTGGGAGGAAATGGATTTGATTTTTGAGATTTCAGCCCACATCCAATTTTTATCCCACTGGGACTTGGCAGGAGGGAACAGGAGTGAAAGGACATGACAAGTCCTGCAAGTGTTTCTTCCTGCGAGCAGGAAAGAACATTTATTTGCGTCTTCAACTATTTGCTTGAAAAATCAAGCTCCTACAAGGGGAGCTTAAAGCCTGTTGTAAATACTAAGGGAAGGACTTGCCTGGCTGTGCAGGCAGTGCAGGAGCCCTCAAATCCCCACAGCTTCCAGGAGTTTTAGTCTTCTGTTGTTTAACAGGGACCTGGGAAATCACAAGCAAAGCCTGGCTCCTAATGGTCGATGATATCAGCAACACGGTTCCGGTTCAGCAGCACCAAACATTCCACGTCTGATAATGGAACTTCCTGGTGCATTCAACCAGAAAAGTAGAAACTAGATTGAAATAAAGATGCTACTGCCCCTGCCAGGCTCAGGGAGTGGGGTTTTGTGCTCTCTGCACAGGGACACCCAGCCTATCTCAAATACATCTGGACTCTGCTGCTGTTGTTACTCCATTGGAGCGTGTCCAGCCAGAGATGAAATAGCTGGATACTGGTGAATGCACCATGCTGGCTTCTGACTCCTGGGTTTGAGTCCAAAGCAGGTCAAAAGGAAAGATAAGTTCTTTTTTTTTGTGTGTGTTGTCTTATCCCAAGGGTGGAGTTTGTCCACATCATGTAACCAGGCTGACAATTTGACCTCGGTGGATTCAAGTGTGCAAGAGGAAGCCAAGGCTGTCCATGCATGTGAACACAGAATCAGGCTCTGCATCCTTCCTCTAGGATTTTAGAAGAGCCAGACAAGCATTATCTGCCTAAAATAGCTTTATTCCTTCTTATTATTATTGTTTGCAGCACAAAGCCAGCTTTTTTACTGAGCAGGTTTTATTTTCAGAAGAATGTGGACTATGCAGAGATTTCTGGTATTTCTATCAAAAGCAAAAAATCCCCCAATGAAATAAAGAAGAAAGAGAAGAATACTCGAAAAGAAAATATACCAGCTGGGATTGGTGATTGCTGTGGTTTGGTTGCTTGTCCTCCTTTGCTCCAGCAACAACAGCCCCAATTTGCCAGAGAATCACAATTTTCCTTATTTGAGACAGAATTTGCCAATTTTCCCCATTTGCCAGAGAATGACATGATGCCTTTTTTCCTACCACTCACAGTGTCCTGTAATGAGGGGTGGTGTTTATCTGGAGACCTCAGGCTGCCCAGGAGCATGGAATGTGAGGATAAACTTAAACTGCAGCTTTGAATGGGCTGCCTGGATTATAGAGAAACATTTTTTGGGGGGGAATTCTCTGGATACATCCAGTATCTTATGGCTTTCCATAGCTGAAATCGGTTCTTGCTGTGCATTTTCCAGCTGATCCTTTTGCCTCCCTTTGCTTTCTGTAAACCCCTTGGAAAAGTTCCACTGCCCTGGAGGACATCTCATGGTTGTCTCCAAAAGCCTTGTGGTGTCTCCATAGGGTGAAGTCATCCCATTCCTTTTTGTGGGGAGGGATGGGAATTTCTGAGCTGAAGCCCTCTCATCCCATCTCAGAGAGCTCAGGTGGATGGTGCCCAGAGCTGCCCATTTCTCTGTTGGCTGAGGGTGGTGAGTGACCAGCTCAGGATGAAGGAAAGCACAGTGGAGCCTGAGTTTAGGGTTTCTAGACAAAGCTATGAAGTCTGAGGGGTCACAGAGAGATTTAGGACCAGCACATTGACTCCAACACCTGCTTGTTTCTAAGCTAACCCCAGCAGGAGCTGAGAATAAACCGTCCCCACTCTTCCCTTCTGGTGACCAAGGCCAGGACACCTTTGAGGTGTTCAAGAGCAAGCTGGAACAGGCTGAGAGCACCCTGGTCTGGTGGGAGATGCTCTTCCATGACAGGGAAGTTGGAATTTGATGATCTTTTAGGCCCTTTCCAACCTGAGCCATTCTGTGATTCTGTGACCATTTTCACTGACCCACCTCGTGAGCAGCTCCACTTTCATTTCTGATGTTCCCAAGCTGAGCTTCTCTCCTGAATTTCAGAACCCCTGAGACCTGCATAGGTTTCACAAAACAGAAGCAGTTTAAACAGAAACAATGCAAAACCAAAGCAGTTTAACTGCTGGGTTGAGACTTTTTTTCTCTATACCTTGCAACCAACCTAAAATCTTTATAGCCTCTGTGCCCGCTGACCTGGCCTCAGCACCTTTGGTGCAGAAAGCATCCCAAATATTGATCAGGAGCATGATGGGGACACTTCCCTGCCTGTACCTTCCTGCACACAACACGTCCACAGGCACACATTGACATGCAGGGTTTCCATTCCTGCTCTTAACCCAGGCATTTACAATTCCTCTCGCGCTCCTTGCGCTTTCTTCTTAAAGAAGGCAAATAAAAGTGTGAATAATCAATTTCCTAACTGGAATTAAAAACGGCTCCAGTTAAAATAAGGGAAAGCATGAACCAGCATGTAAAGTAGGATGGAGGGGTTATCTGAGCCCCCATTAGTATCCTGCTCATGTAGGAGAACAATTAACGTGTGCATGAGAACGATTAAGCAGAAGGTAAATTACACGGAACGCGCCCATCCACCAAACAGGAGGGCTCGTGGTCAGGGCTGGTGTGAGAGTTTTTATGGCTCAGTTGAAACGAGTGCCAGAAAAAAACCCTTGTTTCTCTGCTTGCTCAGGGCTGGAGACCAAAATAGGGTGATAAAGATCCAGTCTCATCTTGGGCTTTTATCAGAAGTCTGTTCTGTCTGAATACAGGCAGAATTGGGGTGGGTTTAATGAGCTCTTTAAAGGGAGATTTTAAGTTCTCTTGCTTGTGGAGCGTGATGTCAGTGCTAGACCAGGGGCTGAGAATAAGGTTTTGTATGTGACTCACCAGTGAACATTTCCTGGGGCAAATCTTTGCCTTTGATTGTCTCCTGGGTAGAGCGATGAGGGTAATGGCTCCTTGTCAGCTTGGGATGCTCTTTGAAATATTCCTGTGAAAAAACTACCAGACAAATGTGAAATGTGGGGTTGCCAGCCTGGAACCTGAGGGATGCAGGAGGCTGGATGACCCCAAACCCTGTGCACAGCTTCTCAGGGATGGTGGAAGGGATCACGAGAGCTGTGGCCTGCAAAGTGGCCAATTTAAGGCAGGATAAGTCCTACCATAAAAGAGAAAATGGAGCAACAGGATGTGTTTGGTTGCTTCTCCATGTGGAAGATTTCCAGGATCTCTCTAGTGAGAGCAGGTAATGGATTTTGAAGGTGATCTCAAATATAAGAACAACTCTGCTCATTAAAGTCTCCACAGCCACTACAGCAAATCACAGCAGACGCCTTCCAGGAGTTTTGACAACAGACATCAACCATCAACAAGGATAAAATAAGGACAAGTCAAAGGCTAGTATTGATTCCAGGAGCCTTTGAATTAAATCCTTGTTGGCCCACTCAGCATGTGGAGCTCAGACCAGTTTCAAAATGCCTGTTCTTTGTGGCTGTAAGGCTCAGTGATATATATCCTCAAAAAAAAAAAGAAGGGTGAAAAAAGCAGAAAAAAATAGATTGGCTCTTGCTGTAATCAATAAACAGAGAAAGGGCAATAGAAACAAAGTGGTAATGGGAGAAGTGTGTGTAGGGGAGCCAGTCTACTGGTATTTGTAACAAAAGAGGGTGATAAATGAACAATAAAGATGAGATAGTTCTCAGTAAAAAAAAATATTAAGAAGAAATAAAAAGCAAAAGCCTAATTTTTAAATGGGAAATTTCTCCTAATGAGGGCTTTGTGTGCAATAAAAATATTATCTCCATGCTGTCAGATAAAGGTAAAAATGTACTTTGGTGCAATTTAAAGAAAAGTCACAATTTCGAAAAGTCTCCCCAGTCTTCCACTTTTTCTTTTCTTGTTTGGAATTAACATTTTCCTCACAGATTGGGAAAAGTCTCTCAATAGTACAGCTCAGCTCTGTTGGAATGAGACCCTGAAAGGACTGAAATCAGTCAGGCTCATCTCATCACCCGGGCAGAAGAAAGTGCCCAAAGTAACTCAATCCCAGTGCTGCAGAGAGGGTGAATTCAGATGCCAAACTTGCAATTTCACAGCCTGGTTGTTTACAACTTTCTCATCATTTATGGCTCATTAGGATGTGATTCAGAGACTGCCTTGTCCAGGTGATGTCCTCATCCATGGCTTTGACTGGTGTTAAACACCCAGGGGTGCTCCTGGCCTCTGGAAGGGAAATGTGCCTTCTCTTTCTTCCCTGGGGTCTGTGGCTCCTTTTCTTTGCTGCATTTGAGGTCTGTGTGCAGCCTCTGCTCATCCTCTCTCCTGGGAGGTTGTTGTATGATTGGAGTCACGTGGAAGGCTTTTATAATAATTTTATAGGGGGTCAAGAGGCAACCAGGAAGGCTGTGGACCATCAAACTCACAGGCCTGATGTAGCGACCTCTGTAATAAAACTCAACCATTTCCCTTCTGCAAATCCCAGGGGAAGGGGAGGAAGAAATGAAGAAAAAAAAAAAACAGCAGAAAAATAGAAACCAGAAAGAGCTCTTTCAAAATTCATGAAAGAGGAAAGTGAGGTTTTGTTGACATTCATGTTTGATGAAGAGCAAGCACGCAGGCAGGATGAGTTCCCCCGTAAGCAAACACTGCTCTGGGCTGTATCTCGCTTTTCCTGCTCCAATCAAGTGATCTAATTAGCTCCAGGAGACTTCAAAGCATGGGAGGCAACAGCAGGGGGACAGAGGGGACAGATCTCAGGTGGGGTGAAATCTTAGATGGCAGGGGAAGAATGGTGTTGGGGTGGCACTTTGTGGGTGGGAGAGGAGGGGGTCTGCAGGAGCTGAGCACAATCAGCGAGCGGAAAGGAGCCGATTTCATCCCTCGCCATTCCCCACCAAGAATGAAAGGGCAGGGGATGTTAAATCGAGTCCATTGAATCAGATTAAGGGAGATTAGCTCTTATGCTATTCCTGGACTGGGAGATCAGTTGACCAGTTTTTACTAATTTTCCCTCTTGCGGTTCGACGTTATCTGAGATTGATCAAAACCCTGGGAGCATTTTATCTGGAAGGCAAGGGCCTCCCTCCCGGGCCTCAGATCTAAGCCCTGCATTCTGAGCCTTGATGAGCTGCATCTTGCTCAACGCCCCTTCGTTACAAAGCCTGTGTTCACTTGACACGGCTTGAAAGGTGCTCATTCAAAAAGATTTTCTTCCTTCCAGATGTATTTTGAAACAACTCTGAATGAGTTGTTTCAGCAGGTTGATGGGGGATGCTGTGGGCTCGGGGTACCTCATTGTGTCTATTCATGTAGGAAATGGAAAAAGGGATTTTGAGGTTGTCTTTGTCTGATGCAATTATTTTTTTTAATTTTTTTTTTTTTTTTTACAATCGGGGGAATAGAAAACAGTTATCTTTAATCATTTTTGCTTAGCTGTTGACATATGAACGTTCTTCCAGAGCATAACAGAGTGTGAATTTAAAGGCAGTGAGTTTTTCCAGAAGACAAGTCCTCAGGGAGGCAATGTTTCCACTGTTTTAATATAAGTGGATGAGCCCCTGGTTAATGCTTTGGGCTGCAATTTAGGAGTTCAAGGTGCAATTCCCAGCTCTGATGTAAAATATCTGCAGCTTTTGATGAGTCCCCAAAGGTCCCATCTGTTGCTGACCAGGACCATTTACAGAAGCACAACGTGGGTAAAACCCACACAGACCAGGGGATTTCTGGTTTGGAGCAATTATTGCAGCTCTGCAAGGAGCTGGATGGGATTTCACTCTTAAGACCATTGTTCCCTACAATGTGACATGAGACAGGCCTGCCCTCTTTGCACCTTTGCCCACTTGATACCTTCAAAACATTAAATTAGAAATGGCAGCTGCAGTTTTACACACACATGGAATATCCTGAGCTGGAAGGGATCCACAAGGATCATCCAGTGCAACCCCTGGTCCTGCACAGACCCCCAACAACCCCACCCTGGGCATCCCTGAGAGCATTGTCCAAATGCTCCTGGAGCTCTGGCAGCCTTGGGAATGTGGCCATTCCCTGAGGAGCCTGGGCAGTGCCCAGCATCCTCTGGATGGAGAAATTTTTCCTGATCTCCAACCTAAACGTCCCTGGCACAGCTCCAGCCATTGTCTTGTCCCCTGTGCTTGGTCACAAAGAGCACAGATTGGAGCTGCCCCTCCACTGCCCCTCAGGAAAACCTGCAGCCCTGGATGAGTCTCCCTTCAGTCTCCTCCAGGCTGAAAGAGCCAAGCTGCCTCTTAAAACTCTGGTTGTGCTTTTGGGAAAGATTTTAGGCTGTGTTTTTCTGCATCATCTGGGTTCCCCTCGTTGCAGTTGCATGGAGGGGCACCGTGGTGGAGCTGGTGGTTTTCTCCAGGACAGGAGGGAGGCTCAGGAACATCAGCTGGAAGTAGGGAGCTTCCAAATGAGGCTGGCTTCTGAGGGAAATACTGAGGACAACACATTTTGGATTTCCAGGGGAGACCTGCTCACTCCATATCTTATTGCGAAGTAATGTTGGAAGCAGGAATACAAGACTTTCTGGGTCCTCTTCTGTCGCTGGCAGGGGGGCTATTTACAGATCACAAACGGGACGGGACTGCTGGGAACGCGCCTTGAGCTGTTTTATTTTCCAGCATCAGCCTCATTCCATGGCTGTGACAATGGGAAGATGCCAGCAGCTCACATCCCAGGCAGCAGACCAAGAACTCAATGCCACAACTCACTTTAACAGTTTTTTGACCAATCCCACAAAGCAAAAGCACATTGACAGGAGTTCTATCCAACCACTGTAAGCACAGGTACCTTTGGTTAAACAATGCTGGCTCATTTCAAATCCAATACCTGCTTGTGAGCCTTCAAACACAATGCACAGAGCTCCATTATTAAGCTTCAACCTTCCTAATATCTTGCTAGATAAATTTTTCTGTAGCTTAGGGAGTTATTCTAGACAAGCGTTAATACACAGACCATTGCTCTATTTGTCCTTACTTTTTTACAGTTTAAATATTTTTTCTGCTGACCAATCTCATGCTGCTGCTTAGCTCTAATCACAGGTCCGCTGTCTCTGAGGCCTGCCTTTTGCAGCTTTCCCAAAACTCTCTAATTTTGTAGATTCCCACACTCTGCCACAGATCCTGACATTTAAAGCTTCTCTGCCCCATGGAATCACAGGATGGCTGGGGCTGGAAGGGGACTCTGGTGGTCACACAGTCCAGCCCTGCTGCCCAAAGCAGGATCACCTGGAGCAGATTGCACTGAGTCACCTCCAGGCATGTTCTGATTATCTCCAGGGGAGTAGGAGACCCCACAACCTCCCTGGGCATCTTATTCCAGTGTCCTCAAGTTCCCTACCTCCACATGCAGGATGGTGTCTTGCTGGCTTCATAGAGGAGATTGAAGCTCCCTCAGGTTGTCAGAAACTTTGTGGTCAGAGCAGATGGATTTGTCACCTTTCCTTGCTTGGGCATTTCCTTTGTGCTCAAATTCACCAACCTGACCCCAATTATTGCCCTTTAAATGTCCCCACCACACAG
Organism: Geospiza fortis; assembly: GCF_000277835.1. Lineage (NCBI taxonomy): Eukaryota > Metazoa > Chordata > Aves > Passeriformes > Thraupidae > Geospiza > Geospiza fortis. The sequence continues at coordinate 101,072 of NW_005054430.1, read as the reverse complement.
TCCTGGCTATGGGAGGGCTCCTTTCCCCCTGTGTACTGCTCTGAAGGGACCTGTTTTGACCTTGACTGGGATGACCAGGCAGTGCAGATCCAGCAAGTCCTGCCAGTTAATCCGGGGCATCTCTGACTGTGAGATCCTATATTTGGAAGGCTGCAGGCAGGGCCAGAAATTCCTAAATTGGTGCTCAGCAGGGCACCACAGATCCATTATGTCTTGTTTAGCTGCCCGCCACGTTCTCCCTTCTGCAGCAACAACCTGGCTGTGCCTCCTGGAAATGCATGGAGGAACATCACAGGGCAGAAAAGGCTGCAAATAAAATCAGAAGTTGGCTGGACTCAGCTTTACAACCAGAACAAAGAATTTCCTTCAGTGCTGCATCAGCTCTGGAAGTTCCTCTGGGCGAGCTGCTCTTAGGAGCACACAATTTAGTGGAATGCCTCCTTGATAGGAAACCAAGAAAATCAAAAAACAAAATGCCCCAATGCTCTCGGGTGGTCCTGTGGCAGAGAATGTTTCTCTGTACTGAAATCCATCCCAATTCAGGAGTATTTCTGAAAGATCTGGTGAGTGATGCTGTGTGACAGAGGATCACCCTTGGAACTCCAAGTGAAATCCATTTATGGAATCATATGTGACAACAAAAATGAATTCATCAGGACCAGTGATCCTAATGAACATGATATCCCTGTCCTAATGAAAATCTAAAGGAGTTCTGCAGGGAATAAAACTGTAGAGGTTCACAGAAAACACATACCCTAGAAAATAAAAATAATTTCAAAAACCAACCAAAATGCAGCAATCAATCATTTGTAAAAATCTTGAGACTTTTTTTTTTAAATTTTCATTTCTTTGTTGCTTCCAACAAGGAAAATTGAGTGTTGATTGTGCTCCCTCCCTTCACAGCTGCATGCATGTCTCTTTGATTTGGGCTGGCTGGCTGGATCATTAATTGAATATAGTAAGGTCTTTTCAGATCTTGGAAAAGAGAAAGAAATGAAGCAAAAAAAAAAAAAGGGAAGAGTTTTTTATTGCTGTTTCTATTCCCCATCAGGGCTTGACAATCCAGCCTGTCTGTTCCAGAGGGCTTGGACCACCTGAGTCTAAGTTTAGATCATATCCTGCTACATTAAACTCCACACATAATACGTTGGCCACATGGGAAAATTTAAGGAAAATGAGATTTTATTAAAACCAGGAGACCGCCTGACTGCAGAGAGATATAATAACAGTGTTATGAGGTTCTTATCTCACATGAAAGTTTCACATTTCCCTGGTTTCCTTTCCTTTATGCTACTGTGGCCTCCCCCTCCCCCCAATTCCATATGGGTGTCTCATTATTTAATGCAACAGCTGAAAAGGCAATTAATAACCCTATCACCACAAATGTTTGATTGTTTAAGGAAGGCCCCATAGAAGTTCTAAATTAGCACAATGGCATCAAAGATTCCCATCGGCATCCCAAGCACTGGTGGGTCATGCAATCCCCCTTCCCAGAGGGAAGCAGATGGAAAGGGGAGAGCAAAGTTGGTTTGTGTGTCAAGGAGAACATCTTGGGCGTTGTGCCTGAATTCCTTCTGCTTTCACATTTTGAAGATGTTGTTCAGTGAGGTTTTCCCGGGTTCTGGAGGACATCTGGACTTCATGGTCCGCCAGGCACGTCATGGTTTGCTCTGGAAGCACCACAGATCTCATGCTGAGGTCTGAGCAAGAATCCCTGTACAAGTCTGCTGGAGCTGAAGGTGACATCCCCCTCCTTGGGGACAGCTTTGGAGTTCCACTCTTGGATGGCTCCATCAGCTCATGTACTCACCTGGTGTCCTGTTCTGCCCTGGCCACACCTGTGCCCATCCCGAGACATTTCTGGGATGTCAAAGGAGCTCTGACAGCCTTGGCTCTTCTCAACACTTGGCTCTGGTTGGACTCCAGCAGATCATCTTTAGCTGATGGTGTGGTGGAATTATCAGAAAGGGGGACGAATCCAGACTGGCACTGACTATTGGAAGTGAAAAACTCCATAATTCATCTTCCTTGAATGAACTTTTGAACTTCCTTCATGAAGCCTGAGGATTCTTCTGGGTTTGTTTTTTTCCCCTTACTTTTATCTCCTTCACTCAGATAATCGCAGAAGTCACCAAAATTCACTAAAAAAACATGTGCTTGATCACCCCAGTCTTCAGAGACTCACCTCAGCCTTCTCCAGGGAACATCCCTGCAGCACTTCCCACAGGTGCTCTGATCCACACATCGCTGTGCCCTGGGTTTGCTGCTCTAATTATCCTCCTGAGATCCATTCCACGGCTGGGAGCTGTGGGAAGGCTCTCCAGAGACAGCAACAGGCAAACCTCTGGCATTCCCACTATTCCAGATAGGTGAAATCCGAGGGAGGTTTTCTAATAAAGTTCTTCGAGTGGGGAAGGGTTTTGTAGCACTGCTGGATTACATCTGTGCTCCTGCCCAGGCCATTCCCAGGGCTTTGTCAGGAACAGATCAGATATTAGATTAGGCTTTCTGGAGAAATTGTATGAGAACTAAATGCTTTTTGATGAGTTTTATGTTCAAAGCAATGCATTCAGGGCAGGGAAGGAGCTCTGGCTGCACACTTTGCACAGTTATTACTTTTTATCAGTTCGAGTCACTTATCTCTTAAACGATTTCTTTTATCCTTTCTGGGTTACTCCACTCCTGGCATTCTGCATGGGATGGTGTCTCAGGGACAGAAATGCAGCTTCCATGGCTTCTCCAGTCTCACCTTGGCGTTGGGGAGACTTTTTCTGGGTAGCCCATCTGGGGAGTCCTGGGTTGCCTTCTCTGGGGATTGGCTGTTTACAGAGCAAGCGAGGTATTTAATTATGGTACTTGCACCCTGGTGGTTTGCTGGGAATTGTAATCAAAGAGGAGGCTTAGTGAAAAGCTTAATACAGCCTGTGCAAGTGATTTTTGCCTGAGGGGACGAGGAGAGTTGAAAGGAGCAGCAGTGGTCAGAAAAACAAACATACAACTCAAACTAATGAGACAATTGCCTCTTCCTATGCCAGAGCTCCTGTGGAGACCTCGCTGCTCCCTCACAAGGTCCACGAGACCTTCTCAGGGTGCAAGGTCATTTCCTTTCCCTTCCTAATGAACTTCCAGGGAGGAAAAGGTGGGGAAAATGTATTGCTGTGCTTTTGAGGGATCTGTGCTGTTCTGGGCACATCTCCTGGGCTGTTCTCTCATGGCCCTTCTGTCCCTGGGATGTGCTGGATGAAATCCTGCTCTTAGAGATGGATGCTGTGTTCCAGTGTGTTTTCTCTGAATCACAGAATGACCAGGCTGGGAGAGACCTTCAAGGCCATGGAGTTCAGCCCAGCCCCTGGCACCCAGTGCCACATCCAGGCTTGTTAAACACCCCCAGGGATGGTGACTGCACCCCCTCCCCGGGCAGCCATTGCAGAACTTTATCCCCCTTGCTGGAAAAGCTTTTTCCTGCTCTCCAGCCTGAATTTCCCTTGGCACAGCTCGAGGCTGTGTGCTCTGGTTGTGTCAGAGCCGCTGCAGAAAGAGCCCGAGCCCAGCTGAGCACAGGCACCTTTTTTGTGGGTGTTCCTCAAAATGGGACCACCCATTCTGGACAGGCTGGAGGAACCTGGGCTGCTCAGAGATATCCAGGGATGGAGACATCAGACCATTCGTGGAAGAAGGGATTCATCCCCTCTCTGTGCCTGCTTGGAGTGGGTTGAGAAATCAGAGGACAAAACTGCAGTGAAAATGGGGAGTGGGGAGAACCCCAGGGGTGGCAGCAGGGTGAAAAGGCTCCCAGGGGGACAGGTCCTGGTGTGTCCCACACAAGGGGAGCTGGGCTGGCTTTGGCCAGCAGCAGCTGTGGGTGTCAGAGGGCTTTTGGCAAAGCAGGGCTCCCCGATGTGGCTCCTCTTTGTTCGATGGGGTTCAGAGCATAAATATGCAAGGACCCAAATGCCAATGGATTCCTCCCACTGGAGGCCCCAAACCATTCCCAGCCCACACCTCTGACTTCTCTCAGAGGGGAGAATCACTGCAATCACTCATCTTAATCACTCCAGCCCTTCCAGTTCCAACCCTGACAAGAACCCACTGACACAGGGATGGCTGTGGTGTGGTATTGGTTGGGTCCCCAGGATGAAGGAGGAATTGATGAATCTGACTTTATGTTCTTAGCAGGCTAATTTATTATTATATTATATTATATTATATTATATTATATTATATTATATTATATTATATTATATTATGCTATACTAAGATTATACTAAAGAGTAGAGAAAGGATACTGCTTAACAAGATACTAATTAAAAACTCATGATTTCTTCCAGAGTTTTGACACAGCTGGCTGTGATTGGTTATTAAGTAAAAACAATTCACATGAAACCAATTAAACAACTACTTGTTGGATAAACAATCTCCAACCACATTCCAAGCAGCAAAACACAGGAGAAGCAACTGAGACAATTATTGTTTTCATTCTTTTCTGAGGCTTCTCAGGAGAAGAAATCCTGGCGAAGGGATTTTTCCAAAAAATATGACAGCGACACTGTGGGGCTGCTGTGACCACTGTGGGGCAGGTTTTGGGTGGGATAATCCAGGTGCTGAGGTAAAAAACTGAGGGCATCCCGTTATTTTTGTGTGGAACTGGTGGCTGGTATCTCAGAACTTGGTTGCTGTGAAGAGAAACGTGTCTGAAGCTTGTGGTTCCTCTGCTGAGAGCTGATGGATCAGGAAGGGTTTGTGTCCCCGGATAGGTACCATGAAGGATTGGGAAATGTCTTCTTCACTCTCTGTCCACTCTGTGAATTGCAAATGCAGTGGTCACTGGTTAAAGAAATGCATATTTGGGGAAATGTAATAATTTGATTATATTTCCCCAAATCATGATGTTTGACTTTACATTTATGGGATTTTTTTCCTGCAACAGGAATCCCAAATTCAAGAAGGCATTAGCTCACATTCTCAGTCAGGTACTTGGGTGTGTAAGAAGGTTCTTCCCTTTGGATTTTGGCATTTAATTTGTCACTTGGACAAGAAGTGGACATGCTGATGGATCATGTATCCCTGGAATTGGGAGACAGCTGCCAATTAACTTGGGAGAGGAACACCTGGGAAGAGGAGGGAGGAGAAATGGCAGCAGCCATGGGAGGATGGGGTTGGGATAAAGGATGACCCTCATCCTCTTGTGTGCCGCATCAGTGACCCTTGTCCCAGCAATGGCTGAAAATTGCAATACATTGCAATTACATGAATTGTAATACAGATGATTTTGCTCTACAGAGAGCAAAGAGAGGGTTTTTAAAAGCAGAAATCTTCCCTGGTTTTTTTTTTGGTTTTTTAAGGTTAAGGGCTGAACACTTTAAAAATTCTCACTCTTAAGCAGTTTGCGCATTTGTTTCTAAAGGTTTAATAAAGGAGGAGAGGTGGCATCACTCCTAATTTGTAAATACAGATGTGTGTGTGTGTCCCTGGTTTGGTGAAGGGTGTCCCTGATCATGGCAAAAGGGCTGGAATGAAATCATCTTTGGGGTTCCTTCCAACCCAAACTATTCTGTGATTCTAAGTGGACAGTGGTGCTGTGACCTGGCAGTGTCCAAGGCCAGGATGGACAGGGCTTGGAGCCACCTGGGATAGTGGAAGGTGGCAGGGGGTGGAATGAGATGATCTTTAATGTCCCTTTCAACACAAACCATTCTGGGATTTTATTACTTGTCCAGCATGTGTTTCAGCAGAGTTAGGAATGGAACTGGATTCATTAATCCTTTTTTCCATACACACCTGGCAGCCTGGGACCCAAGGTTTATACTTATAAAATTTATATTTATTTATATTGTAATATATTTTTATATATTTCTATTTGTATATTTTTATATATTTAGATTTATATTCAGATGTATATTTAGATTTAGATTTAGATGTATATTTATAATTATATTTTATTTTAGATTTTATTTTTTGTTATATTTTTTATTTTTATTTTTGTCTCCCACTCTGCCAGTCTCATGCCAAGAAATGCAGCTCCAGGGCTGCTGAGAAGCAGTGTCTCTGGCCCCTCTGGGGCAGATAAAGTTTGCTGTGGTGGCCACAGCAGCCTGGCTGCGTTCGGATGGGGGCAGGGAGCAGAGCCAGCCCAGTAATTTGGTGTTATTGGAAATATTGCCTTTTGCAGCCCAGCATTTGGTTTTCATTTGGTGCCTTGCTCAGCTCATTTCTGCTGGCGCTTCACTTCTGATCCAATTGAGTTATCGATGCAGGCAGGGAGAAGGAGGCAAACAAGATTGGTGTCACTTTTTTTTTTTGGTGGTTTTTTTTTCTTTTTTTTGTTTCCCTACCTCCCTCTTGCTTCTTTCCTTTCAAAGATCAAAAGAGGACAAAATAAAACTTTCTATATAATGAAACACAGGCAGAGGAAAAATGGCAGCTCACAAAATTGTTTTCAGTCTTCCTTTAAGGTTGCTGTTGGTATCTTTGATTTAGGCACCAAGGCTTTAATCAGAGTGTTGGAGATGACACAAAAATTATTCATCTAACCAAGTTCCCCTCTCACTCTCTTTCTCTCTGTTTTTCTGTCTCTCTTTTTTTTTTATTAATGTGGGTTTAAAAAGATTCTCAAACTACAGTGCTGGCTCAATTTTGTTTTCCCAACTAATAACCCAAAGCAGGATCAGCTATTTTGCAGCTGACAGATCTGTCTCTAAACTAGATTGTCTTTCTTGCTGAGCTCATCCATCATGTATGAAGTTAAAAAAATACAGAAAAAGATAGGAAAAAAAAGAATAATAAAAAAATATTTCTTTTCCATGGGCTCATCTCTCCCTGCAGCAGCAATGACCTGAGCTCATCCATGCCTTGAAAATCCCACTCCCAGCATGGGATAAGCAGGACACCATTGCAATAGCAGACATTTTTTGGGGTGATTTTCCTGCTCCCAGGGGGCTCAGTGAGCATTTATGGGATATTTTATAAGGCATCTCCATGGAGCAACCAGTGCTGTTTGTGCCTCTGAGGGAGAACAAGAACATCCTTGGGCAGCTCTGTTGTCACTCTGCCCCTTTTGTGGCATTTGGACCTTTGTGGTATTTTCTGAGTCCCCATCAGAGGCAGGAATGATAAATCTGACTCCGTGTTCTCAGAAGGCTAATTTATTATTTTATGATACTATATTATATTAAAGAGTGCTATACTAAACTGTACTAAAGAATACAGAAAGGATACAGACAGAAGGCTAAAAGATAATAATGAAAACTCGTGACTCCTTCCAGAGTCCCGACACAGCTGGCTGTGATTGGTCATTAAGTCAAAACAATTCACAGAAACCCAATGAAACAATCACCTGTTGGATAAACAATCTCCAACCACATCCCAAAGCAGCAAAACACAGGAGAAGCAAATGAGATAATATTGTTTTCCTTTTTCTCTGAGGCTTCTCAGCTTCCCAGGAGAGAAATCCTGGGCAAAGAGGCTTTTTCAGAAAATATGATGGTGACAGACCTTGTTGTGGAGAGGCCAAAAATGTTGGTGATGAGCACTGATGTGCTTAATCTGCACCATGGGCATGTGCTGGAGATGAACGTGGAAATTCAGCTTGTCCTGCATATCCTGTGGACTTCCAGTAGACAGTGGTGTAAGGACTTCCTGAGGTGAAGGTTATATCCTGAGCAGTGTTTAATAGCTCTTAATGGACTCATCCTCCTTCCACCACCCGAGCTTTAATTTATTTTTTCTTTAATTCATTCATATTTTGTTGGCCTGCCTGACATCCTGCCCAGACCAGTTCTGTAATTTAATTACACACTGGATGAAGAAGTGCTTCCCTTCTTTTGTCTTCAACCTGCTGTCTGCTGCTGCCTCTGCCAGATCCCTTTGCTCCTGTGTGCCAGAAAAGGAAAATATGTTTGCTCTTCCCTGCCTCTGATCTGTGATTTCATAGACACCTCATCACTTCTCTCTTCTCTAGGCTAAAAGCTACTGGTCCAATATCTCCTTTTCTGAAGCTGTTTTGTACTTCTGCTTATTTTATGCCCTTCTTCTGCATGAAGATAACAAAATGAATATGAGGCATAAATATAAAAGCACCTGTTTGTGTCAGGCCTTCTCTCACACTGGCTGTAGCAGATCAATTCTGCATGGTACCAACCTGGAGCAATCTGAGCCGTGTTTTCCCCTCTGAGGGACAGGAATTATCCGCAGGGATATGAGGAGGAGGAAAGGGAGAAAATTAACAAAGAGGTTTTTGAGGAATCATATCCAATTTCCAGGCAGCAGGGGCTGTTAGAGGGGAGAACATCCTTCCTTACAGGGCGAGGAGAGTCTGGTCACACTCTTTAACCCAAAGCTGTCAGATCTCTGTGGTGTTGGCTATGCTTGGTTTCACCTTTTTCTCTAAAACTACTTTTTTCCTTGGTTCCTTTCCTTTCCTTTCCTTTCCTTTCCTTTCCTTTCCTTTCCTTTCCTTTCCTTTCCTTTCCTTTCCTTTCCTTTCCTTTCCTTTCCTTTCCTTTCCTTTCCTTTCCTTTCCTTTCCTTTCCTTTCCTTTCCTTTCCTTTCCTTTCCTTTCCTTTCCTTTCCTTTCCTTTCCTTTCCTTTCCTTTCCTTTCCTTTCCCTTTTTCCCCCTGTAATCTTTGTCTCTCCAGGCAATCTTTTCCCCCATTCCAGGACAAAATCCAACCATTTTTGGAAGATCAGTGAGAAATTCCAGAAGGGAGAGGAAACCCTCAGAATCTGGTGGTAGAAGTGCGCCATGAGGGGAAACCAGGACATGGTATCTCTTAACTGCAGTCCCCCAAAGGGAATATATTTGTTAAACATTATAATTACCCTTCAGTGCTGAACTCCACAGCAGTTGAATCCACAGCAATGCACATTATCATTTCTGAAATGATGCTTTCATTTAGATAAGGCATGCAATTATACATCTTGATTAGGTCACTGTTCCCAGGAGCTCCAGCTTATTTATGATGAGTTGCCCCCTTTTGTAAATCATGTGGTGAGGCTGTGAATAAAGACAGATTCCCTCCCTCTGCTCCTTACCTCTTCCTTACCCTCCACAGACCCTTTTGCTCTTCTCCTTCTTCCCTCACTGCACACTTTGTGTGGCAAAACCAAAAACCCACCAATCAGAGAGAGAAAAATGTCACGTACATAGTGGGGACATTGCCATGAGAAGGGAGATCTGGGAGTTCTGCTCATCCCTTGGTTCCTTTGTGAGACCTGCTAGGGGTGGTATTGAGGCTGGGATTCCCACCCATGCATTTTAGACCTCTAAAATTGCCATTTTCGACCTCTAAAATTGTCATTTTTTTTTTGCACAGCAGTCAGCTCAGTGATCAGTGGCACCTCCTGGGGGTGCCTTGTCTCAAGCTGTGACCTGGGGACGTGGTTTCCAGCCCAGCCCATGAGCTGTGTGCTCTCCAGGGCTCAAATAACTGCTCTGGCAACAGACCCTACACAGGACTCCCCTTCCCTCCTCAGTCCCCAGTTCCACTGAACCACTGCTGAAATCTCCCCCAGTTTCCATAACACAAGTGGAAATGAGGTCTGCTCCTGTTGATTAACAGGGAAGTGTCGGTTGAGGCAAGGAAGGTGGGATGAGATAATTGCCAGGGAAGAAAAGTGATGTGGAAAAAACTAAAGACAAAGAGCAGGAAAATTATATTCTTGAACTGTTTCTGGAGTGCTTCTGTCACAGACATCTTTTATGAAAAATCCTTTCCTTAGGATTTTTCCTCCTGAGGCTGAGAGGCCTCAGGAACAAAATGGAAACAATGGTTATCTGCTGCTGCGGAATGCAACAGGTAGATCTGTGATTGGTCTCATGTGGTTGTTCCTAATTAATGGCCAATCACAGTCCGTCTGTCTCGGACTCTCTGTCTGAGACACAAGCTTTTGTTTTCATTCCTTTTCTATTCTTAGCTAGCCTTCCGATGAAATCCTTTCTTCTATTCTTTTAGTATAGTTTTAATATAATATATATCATAAAATAATAAATCAGCCTTCTGAAACATGGAGTCAGATCCTCGTCTCTTCTCTCATCCTGGGACCCCTGTGAACACCATCACAGCTTCTAAAGAGCACCTCCCTGCTGGAAACTGGAATGGCCTTTTGTTTCTCCAGGCTGTTCTGGTAAATCCAAGCTCAGGGAGGGAATATTGAGCAAGAATGGTCAGGATGAAGCCAGTCTGCTTCTATAATGTCATTTTGGATAAATAAGGATCTTATCAGAGAATTATTCAGGCTGGGGAAGAACTTTGAGGCCAACCATTCCCCCAGCACTGCCAAACCCACCCCGAGTGCCACATTCACATGGCTTTTGAACACTTCTAGGGATGGTGATGCCACCACTGCCCTGGGCAGCTTGTTCCAATGCCTGACCACTCCTTCAGTGAAGAAATTATCCAATATCCAACCTAAACCTGCCCAGGCCCAACCCTCTGCTCCTGTCCCTGTTCCCTGGAGCACAGCCCGACCCCCCCGGCTGTCCCCTCCTGGCAGGGACTTGTGCAGAGCCACAAGGGCCCCCTGAGCCTCCTTTGCTCCAGGTCAGCCCCTTCCCAGCTCCCTCAGCCCCTCCTGGTTCTCCAGACCCTTCCCAGCTCCCTCAGCCTCTCCAGCCCCTTCCCAGCTCCATTCCTGGACCCTCTCCAGCCCCTCCAAGTCCTTCCTGGCCTGAGGAGCTCAGATCTGACCCCAAGGTTCCCGGGGGTGCCTCAGCAGCGCCAGCTCAGGGGACAGTCCCCTCCCTAACCCTGCTGGCCACTCCATTCC
>NW_005054430.1:71459-90293 GCF_000277835.1 Geospiza fortis | reverse complement strand
TAAAATCCCGGTGCCATCGGCCTCCTGCCCACCTGGGCACACCTGGGGGTGTCCAGCTGCTGTCACCAGCACCCCCAGGGACATTTCCAGCCCCTCTGGCCCAGCCTGTGGAGCTCCATGGGGTTGGTGGGACCCAAGCACACAACACTTGGCCTTGGTGAACCTCATCCAGCTGCTCCCAGCCCATGGATCCAGCCTGTCCAGATCCCTCTGCAGAGCCTCCCCACCCAACTTGGCGTCCATAAATTGACTGAGGGTGCCTCCAGCCTCCTCATCCAGATAATTGATAAAGATATTAATCTATGAAAGAGAACTCTTATCCCGAAGATTTCAGTGTGGGATGGGCACAGATAGAGGCAATCCAGAGTGTATCAGGGTACAGGAATGAGAAGTGGGACAAATTCACCAGGCTGAGGACAGAGTGAGCAGGACCTGAGCAGTCCTGAGAGGCAAGACAGTGCCAAGGATAATCCCACATGGTCAGGGGAGAGATGGGCTGTTATTGATGGGATTTTAAACAGCTCTCAGTTGCCTTAACTGTTTCCATCTGCCACCTTCCAAAGCTGCCTTGGGGCCAAAGTGCAAGTCCCATCCCAGATGACCTGGAGGCTCATTCCTAACTCTGGCTTCTCTGCATCCACAGTTCCTCAAAGAACACAGCACATCTTAAGCAGATTAATGTAATCTTGATCTTCCTCCCTCTCGGATCTGTGATCCTTTCTCCCCCTCTGTGCATCCCAGCAGCTCATAATCACCTTTTGGGGTATTAAAGAGGTGTTTTCACTTGGTGCACTTGGCCAACCCCACTCTGCCCTCCCAATTTTCAGAAGAGGAGCAGGGAGAGGAGAGGTGCTGTCAAATGGGACAGTGTTTCCCACTTGCAAATATTTATTGGCAATAATTATCCCTTTTTTTTTTTTGAGATTAAAAGAGCCATTCACATGTGGAAAGCAAACTGTCTTATCTCTCTTTTTAAATAATATGTTTAGAAAGTTTGACCGAGCATGAAAGTTCATCCTTCAATATTGCTACTTGTAATCCAACAAGAAATATTTACTGTGTTATAATTGGCATCATTAAGCTTAGGTGATGTTATTAATACTAATTAATACTAATTAAACTGCTATAAACCTAGTTTGCAGTTACATAAACATATCATCTCCTGAACCGCCTGCCTACATGTTTTGGCATTGGAGGGGGGGGGGTGGATAAAAGCAAATTCAAATGCAAATGATATGAACATACTTTAATCAGAGGATCAGAGAAATCAGACACAGGGAAGGCTGATTAGGGCTGCTCTGTTCTCCAGAGGCAGGGCAGAGGCTGTCTCCCCACAGAGACTCCCAGGAGCTTTGGGCAGTCTCACTCTAAATGCCCCAAGCCATGGGACTTCTCCTCTGTGTCTCAGGAAGAAATATTCCCAAAATCCCCCATATCAAGAAATGGGACTTGATATTCTGTCAGAACCCAGGACATCCCTCTGGCTGTCTTGGATGGCTCAAGCCCCTGCCAGGGGGCTCAGAGACCTTGGCACAGAGCCCAAGACCCCTGTGCTTTTGATTTTGACCCATGGAAAAAATTAGCAACCTTATATAAGGATCTGCAAGCCACGAGAGTGTCGCAGACATCCTTTATGAAAACCCTTTCCATAGGATTTTTCCTCCTGAGAAACTGAGAGGCCTCAGGAACAAAATGTAAACAATTGTTATCTGCTGCTGTGGAATGCAACAGGTGCATCTGTGATTGGCCTCATGTGGTTGTTTCTAATTAATGACCAATCACAGTCAGCTGGCTCAGACTCTCTGAGACAGAAGCTTTTGTTATCATTCCATTCTTTTTCTATTCTTAGCTAGCCTTCTGATGAAATCCTTTCTTCTATTCTTTTAGTATAGTTTTAATGTAATATATATCATAAAATAATAAACCAGCCTTCTGAAACATGGAGTCAGATCCTCGTCTCTTCCCTCATCCTCAGACCCCTGTGAACACAGTCACACAAAAGTTTAAGTAGAATGATAATTAGTTTGTCACAGGGTGAAAAGTTGAATTTTGGGGTTTTTAGAATGAGAGCTCAGAGTCCCAAAATAGAGGAATTTAGGTGTGCCTTGTCCTTCTTTCTCTTTCTTCCTAGCCTCCATGTTCTGGCTGATGGTGACACTTTTGGATTCATTTAGAGTAGGAGCACACTGTCTAACATAGGTGATAGTTATTGGAAAATTATTGTAAATAAGGTACACCTAGTTTTTAGTATAAAAAGACAAAACCACCCTGAAGGTGGGTAGTGTGCCACTGACTGACCTGCTGAATGGACCTCAGCAGGTCAGGAAAAGAATGTTATAGATAACAGCGAATAAACAACCTTGAAAACCAGAACAGAAGAGCTCTGACTCCTTCTTCAGCTGTCGGGCTGGAAAAAGAGACTCTCTGACACATCTCGGGGTCATCCTGACCACAGAGACCCCTGAGACCATGGGACTTCTCCTGTGTCTCAGGAGGGAGCTGCCTGTAGACTGACAGAGATGGGACTCTAAAATCAGCCTCTGTTTTCCTGCTGGGGCAGAATTCAGCTGCAAAACAGAGAAAATCCATTCTCGACTCTTAAGGAAAGGCTTGAGATCATACCCAAGGGCAGAGGGGAAGAGAAAGGCATTTGTAAGGCATCTCTAAAGCTGCCTGTTAGTGCAGCAGAGCTGGAAAATCATCTCCCCCTCTTGGTTTGGCTTTCTGGCAGCACTGGGCCAGTCCTGTCACTGCTGACAAGAACTGGCCATAGGCAGCACCAGAGCACCCAAAAGCTCAAATGTTTGACCCAGTTTCTCTACAGCTGGGAAATCCATCTTCTGTCCAGAATTTCCCTGAGTTTGGCTACTTCAGGAATATCATGAGGACAGCATTTTCCCTGATCCAGTGGTATTTGGGTCCCATCTGGAGCCAGAAAGTGCAGAATCATGTGGAGCATTAAAAATAGGAATGCCCTGAGGAGGCAGCTCCGGCTTGCTCCAAGTTCCTGCTCTCTCCTCCTTTTCAATCACCTGTTTCCCACTGGGCCAGAAGGGTGTGGGTGCATCTAGGGCACAGACCAGAGCAGCCCTTTCAGGATGGTGTTTGTCCAAAGGAGCCCATGTCAGAGGCACTTATTTCAGAAACTGCTTTAAAGCATTGCAGCTCCATTCCTTGGCCTGCCTGTGGCTCATCTGCAGAGTGGCACAGATCACCAAAAACTCTTAAACAAGCTTTCCTCAGTCCAAACTGATGGGAAAAGATCCCTACAACCACTGAGAAGTAACTCCCCAAAGCAAGGGCATGTTTTCCATGATGTCTGCAGTACAAACGTTGCTCTGTTGGTTGCAGGTGAGGTAAATGAACAGTGGAGGTTGCTCAGAGAGACTTTTGAGTCTCAAGTTCACAGCTGTGACTCTCAACCAGCAAATCTATCTTGATTCCTAATGTTCAGTAGCAAGCTGGGGTTCCCAGCTTTATTTTTCCTTCCTCAGGCTCCCCTGGGCACTGCCCAACGAAGTTATCTGGGCTTTTCAATGGATGTGGTTAAAGCCAAGCACAAAGGTTGAGATGTCAGTGCAATAAAAGATTTTTGTCCAGCTCCAGCTACTCTCATGTAGTTTTAGTCACCACTGAATCATCCCTGAGAGGCAGGTAGGTCCCACAGAGTTCAAACTGGGCTGGGTGAGTGTCAGGAGGCCAGGACAGCACGGATAAATCCGTGTCCATTCAGGCCACTGGGAAGGGATGTGGCAGCAAAAGGTTTGTGGCTGCTTGGGGGCCACAGAGCATTGCTGGGCTGTGCTGCCACCCTGGATCCATCAGCCCCATTTGGCCTGTCTGAGCTCCCCAGATACATCTTGAAGCAATCCCCAGGCTGTTAGAAAAGGAATAAGGTTTGTTTCATCAGATGAGAAGCATAATCTTCTTGGGCAGCTCGATGTTTGTGCTAATGGGCTGCAGCTGCAGAGCTGTGACATGTCAGATCTCACCACACACACACACACACACCCCCCATGCGTGGACAAATGCACCCACATCTGGAACATGAAATAACAGAATTTCTCCTAAAATCTACTTCACAAAAATGCCCATCCCCACCTGGGAGCATCCTTTGAAATTTCTTTGAAGAGAAGGACCAAACTCATTCCTTTTCTTAATATTCCACTAATGATGAACATGTTTGTCTAGGGACTGTGGAGTGGGAAGTTCAGACGGGAAGCTTTAGTAGCATCCCCCAAAAGTTAAGAGGTCATGGGTTGGGAAAGAAAAGACTCTAAAGCTTCTCTAGAAACTTTCATTCCTTGGAAGAATGGGTCTTGAAGTATCCTGTCAGGAAAACCTGAAGTTTGGCTGGACCTAGACTTAAACTGGTTTTCCTGATGTCTTGAGAAGGCTGAGCTGGAGCAGAGGCTGGGCAGAGTTCCAGAATAAAGCAGGGATTTATGGAAAGGATCTCCTCCATGGATCCACCTTGGGCAGCACAAGAGCCCAGCCAGGGCTGCACCCAAGATGAACCAAAATGGCCCCAAAATGCACGAGCGCTCCCGGGGTCTCTCCCTGGGATCAGTTCTGCTCCATTTGCATCTTGCAGTTCATTGTCCCATTCCAGCTTTAGCCCCTGCAGTCCCACCCTGCTTGTTTTTCTCTCTCCAGCCCACGGGGTTTGTGCTCCTGGGCTGAGATTTGGGTCATTTGTCCTTGGTGCCCAGCTGGAGCAGGAATTGTTTTGTCTCTGTGCTCTGTGCACAGAGCTCACCATCCCATAATATGAAGCTCAGACCCACACACTAAAGCAGCACAGAATGTGAAAAATAGAAAAGCCAAACCTGAGGCATCATCCCCTTGCAGGATCTGCTTTATGGGAACCCCATCCCTGACACACCACATGGTGTGGTTGGTGTTGTAAAAGATGGGTTGTATTGTTTAACAAAATTGTCACAGGATGTCACCAGGACATGGATGAGCTCCTAATATCAGTACTGAGGTACAAAGTGGTATTTTCATGGTGGAAGGTTCCTCTGTGTCTCTGGGCCTTCAGAAGGGCTCAGATGCCCTTTGGTAGAGCCAGTGTTGGCCCATTTAGATGTGAAATAAGGGACATCTCTCAAGGTGCAGGGTGAATGGTCACTCAGCCTCTGCCCCTGTTAAACCTGAGGTGCTCCACCCAGTATTTAAGTGAGTTTTATTATCTTATTCCCAAGTTTCCACATTTCTTTCCATATTTCACACGGGGTGGTTGACTCGGGAGCAGACAGAAAATAAAAATTCCTAATTTCTGCAACCTCTTCTTCAGAGGAGAGCAGCCTGGGGACTGCTGAGTGTAAAACCCACCACGTTTCACATGTCTGTGCACGTCTCAGGGCTGCTCTCAGTGGTTTTTTTGGGAGAGGGAGGGACGTGTCACAGAGAGCCCCTGACCTCCGAGCTCCTGAGACCCTCCCGTGTCTAATCAGGGGACACATGAAACAAGCCAGGTCGTGGCAGTGACTCCTGACTCACCCTCCCAGCACGGGGGGGACCAGCAGGGTCATGTTTTCATTACTGCCTGTGGCTCTGATGCTCTCAGCTCTCTGGAGGTTAAGTCAAGGTCTTGGCTTTGAGATTTTTTGTTGTTATAACCTTGCACGGGCAAATACTTCAAGTGAAGTTCTGGCAGGCAGGCTGTGGCCAAGGAAATGCCATTTTCTGCCCAGGCTGCCAGAGAAGCAGAGCTCTGGCCATGGCAGCCCGGCTTTGGCTAACAAACAGTGGTGAGTGCTGTGTTTTGGCAGCCAGCTTGCTTATCAAATTGATATAGGAGACTATAAGCAATTGCATCTGGATTTCAATGGGTTCCCCAGGCTGCTCGGCTGCTTGGGATCCACGC
The DNA here is from genome assembly GCF_000277835.1 of Geospiza fortis. Classification (NCBI taxonomy): domain Eukaryota; kingdom Metazoa; phylum Chordata; class Aves; order Passeriformes; family Thraupidae; genus Geospiza; species Geospiza fortis. Next base: position 84,424 of record NW_005054430.1, on the reverse strand, counting down.
CAAGGGAAAGGAGAGGAGTTGTGAGGAGAATACTCAATTTCCCTCTGTGAGGACTGATTTTAGTTTAATGCAGCCTCCTCGCCCTTAAATCCAATTAAAAGCCTATATTATGTCAGTGGAAATTTATGCCAATCCTAATATAGTCTAATAAGCCTTAAAATAGCACTTTGCTAGTGAAAAGTCCTGTGGTTTAATTTGATTCTGAGCCTAATAACAGGCTTAATATGAAGGAATTGGCCCCTTTTTCTCTTCTAACGGGGCTCCACATGCCTGCTCCCTTTTTAGGAAGGAAAAGGTTCTCTCCAAAGCAGGGCCAGGAGACAGCTCACCTCAGCAGGTTGCCTCTTTTCCACTTGTTTCATTTGTTGGCTGTGGGAAGTCTCTCTAAAGGCATCCCAGGCTGGAATCTGTAATGAAAAGCAGAGAATATCAGACTGCAAAGGCTCAGGTCTCTCTTTCAGGTTTTCTGTGCCTTACATTTCTTAGGCACCATGGTCAAAATCATTACCTTGACCATCACTCAGTCCCAGCTCAGGATCTGACCTTCAGAACAAGCTTTTTGCAGGTGCCTTTCGCTGACAGCTTCAGAGGCACAGCCCTTCCTATCCATCCATGCCCCTAAAACTTTCCCTGGCCCCATCCTCTTTCAGAGTTTCTGTTCCTAAACCTCCCTGTGCCCTCCCTCAATGCCAACATTGCAATGTCCATTAGCAGCCCATGGTGTCCTCTTCCCTGGCTTGCTTGGGAGATGTTCATTCTCTTCCATAAATTTAGGGTATTTCAGAAAACTTCTCCTCAACAGCCTCATTATTGTCCCACAGTTTGTTCTCCAGGATAAACTACATAAATCCCTGATTCCTTTAGGCTCCAGCATTAACACTTCATAGAATCACAGAATATCTCAAGTAGGAAAGGACCATAAAGATCAAGTCCAATTTCCTCCTCCTGTTCACAGATCTACCTGAAACTAAACCAGCATTGTCCAAATAAATGCTCCTTGAAATCTGACAGGCTTGGTGAGGCTTCCTTTCCCTGCAGGGTGTTCTCAGGAGATAAAGACTGCAATGTTTAGGCAATGGTTGTTCTGGAGATGCTTTGAAGGAGCTTGGGTGGGAATCTGATCTTTTCAAGATGCTGATTAGAATCAGAGGATCACAGAATGGTTTGGGCTGGAAAGGACCTTCAAGATCAGCCAGTGACATGGGCAGGGACACTTTCAACTATCCCAGATTGCTCCAAGCCCTGTCCAACCTGGTCGTGGATACTTCTAGGGATCCAGGGGCAGCCACAGCTCCTCTGGGCTTCACCACTCTCCCAGCAGAGAAATTCTTTTGTAGCATTTAATCTACAACTGCTTGGACCTGCATCTGGCTGCTGAACTCTTTGCTGAGCCCATCTGCTCTGAGGTACCATTTGATTTGGAGGGGGGCTGTCAGCTCCAGCCTCACACCCTGCTCCCCTGCCCTGGCTGTCCTGCTCAGCTTTTCTGCACACACTTACCCAGCTGCTGCTCTGCAGCCCACAGATGACTGAATTTCAGGGGTGGGCGGGGTGATTTTGATATAGCACTTACTAAAATGCGTGGAGATAAAAGCCTCTGCAGGAACATAAAAGGCCCTTTGTACTCGCAAGTTGTTACTGTTATTTTTCGATTAAGAACAATAGTAAACAGAGCTGCCTCCAGGAAAAGAAATAAAGGGGAAATAAGGAATGATTTGATCTTAAAATAAGAGAAAACATTTTTATTTTTTTTTTGGAGCACCTAGTAGGTTTAGGTGCCTTTGAGTCAAGCAGACTGACAACCCAGCTGGCACAGCTCCTCTCTCCTGCCTGAACCAAAGGCCACAAACCCTCCCCATTGGGTCCAATCCATCTCTGGGCTACTCTCTTGGCATCAAACAGATTTATGCTGGTAGGAAATTTGGCCCAGAGCCCTGATGAGCAGCGCTGTGGCTCGGCAGTCCCAGGTGGCAGTTTTGTGTCTCTGGCACCTCTTATTCCTCCTCTCCTTTGTACGGAAGGCGACTTCACGCTGCCATCCCTTTATCCCTGTCCCTGCCCAGCCCAGCCCTGTTCCCCCATCCACCTAGGGGCAGGCTGGTGGGTTAGGGGAGCTTTGTTAATGCCCTAATCCTCACGTGTGCTCAGCCTGACAAAGCTCTGTAAATGTCCCGTGTCCAATCGATTGTCGCGCTCGCTCCGGCTGCTCGGCAGCTCCTCCAGCCAGGGCCAGATTGCTCTGGCAAGCTCATCCATCCTGCAGGGATGGATGGGGGCAGAAGGGTGGGGGATGGATGACTGGGATTGGGTGTTTGGGATTGAGGGGGGAGGGAGAGCTGGCAGGCAGTGAGCAAAGGAAGGGTTGGAGTAATGCGAGAGATGGTGACGGCATGGAGCTGTCGTCTTTTTCATCCCAAAGCCTTCCCTGCTGATGGTGACCCCATGCCAGATCTCATGGAGCATGTGGGATTTAGTTGCACCACTCCTCGTGGCTGTGGAATGCTCAGCTGGCCCCTCCTCCTCATCATCCATGTCCCTCAATTCACTCTGATCCCCCAAACTCGTGCGCATCCTCAGCGACCAAGGACACGGAAAAATGAAATTATTCTTCCAAGGTTTGTACTTCCCATCTCTGTCCCAAATTCTGCAGTTTCAATTCCTTGCCTAATCCTTCCCACAGCTCAGGACAGGCAAGTTTCCAAAATTTCTTGGGCCTAAAAATGCCTTTATATGCGAGGTGGAGAAGTGGAAGTTCTCTGATCCAAGGGACTGGGTCTGCATTAGGAAGTGTCATATTTATTTCTAATCCTAGAAGCATTTAAATGCTAGATATAAAATGTGATTTTTTTTTTTTTAATGCATAGTGGAGCTGTTCAGGATTCTTTTCAAGGTTTTTATGGCTCCTTCTGTGCTCTGCACATTTAAGCCCAGAGTGACTCAGTCATCCAGTTTCATAGAGGGCAAGAATCCTTGTCCCAATAAATTACTTTACAAACTTCTTGAAAGATTCCTAAAGTTTCTTAAATGTCTCTGGCTTATTGAGGCAAGATAGAAGAATGTGAGAAGCAAGGGGGAAATGGATTTATTTCCAAAGGCTGTGAACTGAGAGTCTCACATGTCAGGAAATTGCATTCCCTCCCCGTTTTTAAAGCTTTGTGCAGCAGCACAACTCGTGTTGGTGTGTCCTGTGCCCCTTCCCTGCACTGCTCTGTCCAGGAGTGGGCTTTGGGGTGCTCTTCCATGCGAAAAGGTGACATGATTTGGGAAATTTCCATTTCCAGCCCTGGTGCTTGGTATTTCCTCTCTCCTTTATTTACCTGTGTTCCTCAAGGCTCGTGAATGCGTCCCAGCAGCAAAGCCTGACCTGCTCCAAGAGAGCTGGAGAGGGACTTTGGACAAGGGTCTGGAGAGGCAGGACAAGAGGGAATAGCTTCAGACTGAAAGAGGGCAGGGCTAGATTGGATGTTAAGAGACAGTATTGTGGTTGATGGGAAGGAAGATGCTCAAAGCCACGGTTTGAACCTTTCATGGAGTGATAAAGCAGCACTGAAAGCCAGCGGCCATCTGGGGCCATCTGCTCTGCAGCCCCTCAGGTTCTGAAATCTTGAGTCAAGCATCAGGAGCCATCAGATTAAAAAATTGTCATAATTTTGAACTTTTTTGGTAGTCTTACAGTTTCTCAGTGCTTGTGGCTGATTTCCAGCCTCCTTTCTTTATCTTGGCTTCTCCTTGTATTCTGGAACCCCTCAAGGCAGTATTTTCTGTTTGGTGATGTCCATAAAATGGGTGGCTGCTTCAAGACTGGTCTTCCTCAGTTTGAAGTAGGTGAGGTCATATTTTCAGGCCTCACCCACCCAAGAACTCAGAATTTCCTTTTACACAAAGAAGCCAACACTGGGATTCCAAATGAATCACTTGAATCCAGAAGCTGGAGAATCCAGAAGCCTGGAAATATTTGAGTCAGGTTGGATGGGACTCTGAGCAACCTGCTCTAGTTGAAGACATCCCTGCTGATTGAAGGGGGACAAGATGACCTTTAAATGTCCCTCCCAACCCAAATGGTTCAGCGATTCCATGAATTCCAAACAAACTCTGAGCTGCTGTGAAAACCTCCCTGGAATCAGGAGAGCAGACAGGGAATAGCTCACACCAGACAGTGCCTTGGATGAAGCCAAACTCTCTGGAAGGCTCCAGGTCAATCCTTGCTCTGTGATGGTTTAGTTGCCATAGAGACAACCAGGTCTCACTTCATCCCCCAGCACTGTTGCTATTCACTGGTGACCCCTCTGGATTAAAGTTGGAGTGTTTTGGATCATTCTCTTTATTTTATCAGTGCTGTAGCACACCGCCTAATCCTAGCTGTACCTCTCAGGAAGGGAAAAAAAATAAAAAGAAAGAGACAAAAAAAAGCCAACCTCCTTCCCCACCATTTGTTGTAGAGGCCAATTATCCAAAGGGGTGACAAGTAGAAAAATGAATTAACCAGAGCTTTGTAATGTCAGCGTTATTTATCGTGTCTAACTTTGCCCAGCTCAGCTGTGGATCAGCAAAGAAGTGCTTTTATCATTTCCTCCTCTTTTTGATGCTGTTTTTACCTTTCCTCCCTTCCTTGGCCTTCTGTAAGTCCTTTGCTCTGCCACACCATTGTGACAGTGTTCACAGGGGTCTTAGGATGAGGGAAGAGACGAGGATCTGACTCCATGTTTCAGAAGGTTTGGTTTATTATTTTATGATATATATTATATTAAAACTATACTAAAAGAATAGAAGAAAGGATTTCATCAGAAGGCTAGCTAAGAATAGAATAGGAAAGAATGATAACGAAGGCTTGTGGCTCAGACAGAGAGTACAAGCCAGTTCACTGTAATTGGCCATTAATTAGAAACAACCAACATGGACCAATGAAAGATCCACTTGTTGCATTCCACAGTAGCAGATAATCATTGTTTACATTTTGTTCCTGAGGCCTCTCAGCTTCTCAGGAGAAAAAATCCTACGGAAAGGATTTTTCATGAAAGATGTCTGTGACACATCATCCTTACAGAATCTTTTTCTCCTGCTCCAAACCAGGTGGGTTTCCCAGATGAGATGAGGGGCTGGGGAAGAGATGCCCTGCAGGAGGTGAAGGAGGGGAGATCTCCCATCTCTCATCTTCCCCTCTGCCCCTGTGATAATCAAACCGCTCTGTTGGGTTTATCTCCTTTCATCTCTCACTCACACAAGAAGTAGTTGCTGAGACTGGAACCTCTGTTCCCCTTTTCCCCCACCTTCTGCCTTTTCCTGGGCACACTTTGCTGAGTCTACGCCCTCTCCCACCTGCTGCAGTGAAGACTTTTCAAAAGGAAAAAAAAAAAGGCACTTGCTGGCAGGAGGCAGGAAAACAAGGGACACTCAAGCAGGATCCAGCCTGAAAGCAATGCCCTGGCAAGGAGCCCACAAACACTTCAGATGTGAAGCACCGAGTCACAGAGCAAAGAGGCAAAAAATGCATCCTTGTAAAGCCACAGCAAGGCTGCACCTGCTCCAAACGGCTGCAGCCAGTACACTGTGACACTTCAAAGCTGCCAGGGAATGAGATACTGGAATCAGATACCCCTGGCAGGGTGTAAAAGTAGCCAAATCTTGCACTGAGGCAGCCGGAGTGCTGCTTGACGTAGGGAGCAAGCCTGGAGGATAGTATGTGTGTATCCAAATGACAGATGATGGGGAAAGAAATAAATTATCTTGCAGTGTGTCTGTCCCTGTATGAGTGTTGCTGGCTTCCCTGCATGGATTTTGAGACCATCTTCACTGTGAATTTCTCCTTCCAACACCCACAGCCTGCAGATCCTACACATGCACTAATAAATCAGTCAGGTTATTGGCTCCAGAGGTGATTGCTGGGTTTGCTGGTTCAACTGGGCTGGTTTTTGCTGTTTAAAATCCAGTTGTTTCCTCTCTGAAGGTATCTTGGTGGGGTAGGCCAGCCCAGATCCAACAGCACGTCAGGAATTTTCCTGGAGGAGTGGGCAGCTGCACCAGTGTGGCATGCAGGCTGTCAACTGGCAGTAAATCTGCTTCAAGCTCTTTTGTTGTGCCAAGCAATTGCTGAATAACTTCTCTGAATTACTTCCAGTCGATATCTCTTATATGAAAAGCTCCCAGAAAGCTTATTATGTTCAAAATTCGCCAGATACGGATTCTCACACGCTAAACATCCATTAGCAACTGGATAAAGGCAACTCTTGGGATCACATTTCTATAGGGGCAGCTTTTTGCAGACGTCCAGGTGAAGTTGGCTTTGTGTGAGGCATCTCGGATGCGTTCTCATACGAGTGAAAATAAATTCTTAATAAAATCTGGTGGTTGACGCCAGGCATGAGATGAGCAGGACTGCAGGCAAAGCCAAAACATGTAATAATCCTGAAGAGGAGGGGAAATTTAGTTTGTCTGTAGGTGATTTTTAGCCCCATCCTTCAAGGGTTAATTTTTGGAGGGATGAGATCTTTGAATGGTTGAGAAGAACATCTCTATCCTTGCTGCCTGGCCATGCTCTCAGTGCACTCCTTGCCGCGAGGCTGCTGAGTCTCAGGATCTCTGGTTGCTCAGAGTGACCTTGAGATACGTTAGAAAGTTTTTGTTTTCCCAGCTTGGCGGTTGAAGAAGGAGTCAGAACTTTTCATTTCTCAGTCTCAAGGTTGTTTATTGTATCTTATTTATAAAATTCTTTCTCCTGTCTTGCTACGGTCTGCTCAGCAGGACAGACAGAGGCACTTTGCCCGCCTGAGAGGTGGTGTTATCTTTTTATACTAAAAACTACATGTACAATATTTACAATTACTTTCTAATATTTATCACTTATGTTAGACAGTGAGCTTCTACTTTAAACTAATTTAAAAGTGCCACCATCACCCAGAAGATGGAAGCCAAGAAGAAGGAGAAAGGCTGGACATGCCCAGATTCTTCTATTTTGTTCTCTGAACCCTCATGCTAAAAACCCCAAAAATCTATTTTTCACCCCGTGATAAATTCACTATCATTCTACTTAAATTTTGTGTTTTGTCATTCTTCATACAAGGTTGGTAATTGTTTTTTCCAAGGGCTAAATCAAAGGCACAAGGCTCCTGGGCTCTGTGCCAAGGTCTCTGAGCCCCCCTGGGCAGGGGCTCGAGTCCTCCAGGGCAGCCAGAGGAATTTCCTGGGTTCTGACAACTGAGTGGGCAGTTCAGTGGATTATTTTTGTTTTAAATGTGAGATCGTTGTTAACACACTGGGTAAAATGTCATGGCAGGGTTTTCAAAGGTGGCCAGCACAGGGTTGACACTTCTCTAATTAGAGATCCTGGGATACTGGAGAAGCAGCAGAGATGGCCTGTCCCAGAATGACCCCTTCCAAAGAGCTGCCAACAGCCAGATTCTTGCTTTAGAAGGAACAAGAGGCTGTACAGCTGGATCCCATGAAGGTGAAATTATTTCCCATTGTCCAGCTGCTAGAAATGACTTAAAAATAACCGGTTAAGTCAATGCACCAATTACTCTGTGGTTACAGTCTCTAGAAGGTAATTCAGATCTCATTTTCCCTGGCAAGGGATCTGTCTTTTTCCTGTTGACTGGATGGGAAGCCTGAGATGACAATTTCCAGCTCAAGGTTGTGGCTAACTAAAGCTCAGTGGGGTAAAAGCAGTCACAAGCCTGGTTTTGACTTCATTTTTCTATGCTAGGATCATTTTTTGTGAAAGGGGTTGTCAGATCTCAGAAAGAAAGAGAAAAAGTGGAGTGTTGGAAAAGTAAAAACTAATAATTTATACAGCTTTTAGGGCCTCCTATTTGAACCAACTTGTGTTTGAAACAAAAATTATCTCTGTTAGGCTTGATATTGATTATGATGGATTCAAAGCAGAGCCCCAAAACCTCCAATCTTTCAGTTTTGAGGAGCTTTCAGTGATGAATCAGACTATTTTTCTGGCCCTGCAGAATTGATGTTCTGCACCAAAACCCACCATCCAAACTGCCACCAATCTGCTGCTGTCTGTGTCCTGAACTTCTCAGAGTTAGTCCTTACTATTTTCTTCTGAGAAGACAAATCTTTAGATGACTTCAGGCTGAGTCACAGCTGAAGAAGACCCTGAGATCAGCTCAGTTGGTTGGAGGATGGTGCTGATAATGCCAAGAATGAGGTTTGGTCCTCCCCATATGGGCTCGTTTAGGAGCTGGAGTCAATGATCCTTGTGGATCCCTTCCAGCTAAGAATATTCTGTGATTCTGTGTGGTTGTTGTGGTGAAAAGCTGGATTTGGCTACAGTGGAGGGGGAGATCTCCTCCACTTGGGCTGGTGGCTTGAATATCTCTGCATGGACTCAGGGTCTGTGCCCTGAAGGTTGGTCCACCCAGGCTTGGTGACCAATTGCTTTGACCTCTTCCAGCCAGACCAAGGTTCCACCTTTGCCACCTTCTGCAGGCTCCTCTGGTTTCACCCTCCTGATGCTCCAGGCCAACTGGACACCAGCCTGCTGCAAACTGGAAGCCCCAGAGTGGTGCTGGTTTCATTTTCACCCTGTGGCTGTCGATGCCACTGGGAGCCCAAAGTACAACCAGTGGTGACAGCAGGGACTGGTGTGATATCCTAAATCACTCTGTGTGTGTTTTTATGCCCCTGAGTTCATTCATCTGGGACAGAAATCTGAACTGAACCTGCATTAACCCCTGAGCAGTGACTATGGGTAACATGGGAAGGATGGACCTGCACCTCTGCTGGCCATAACCTCTTGTGTCACTGGTCTGGCTTCATTGCCACAGAGGTGGCAGGGAAAGAAAGGAGTGGTGATTCAGGCCAGTCACATTTGGTATCATCCAGGCTCTTGGCCAGCAGGGCTGCTCTTCCCTCTGCATTCAGCAGCTTGAGCGATTTGGCCAGCAAAGCATCCAAAATTCCAGCACCACCTGATGGATTTTATCCACCTCTCTTCCCACTCTCCTTCCTTTCATCCTCCTTGGGGCTGGCAGAGTGCAAGCTGCAATGCAGGCAGCAATCTCATGGCCAGGGGGATTTAAAGGGTCCGGGAATGTGGAATGCTCCCTGGAGCTCCTAGCCTTGACTCCCCACTGCTCAGAGCTGGATGGTGCCTTATCTTGCAAGCAAAGGATCAAAAACCATCGTGTCCCTTGTCACCCAGCTGTCACCAGGCTCCTGGCTGCAGCAGAGCACAGGCAAGGATGTGGTTTGTTTACTCACTGCTGAGGGTTCATTAGCTCCAGCCCCTATTCCCTCCTGCCCTGGGCAGCTCTGAGTGGCAGAGGAGAAGAGCAGAGGGATGAGAGACCTGGAAGCACCCACAGCAGCAGGGTTGGGAAGGAAATTGCTCCATTTCCACAGCAGATGTCCCAGTGAGAGCTGGAGCTCCTTGTCCCAATGCATTTATCATTGTCAGGATGATTCCTTGGCCACCCAGGCTCTTCTGGTTGTCCCATCTCTACTTTTCAGTTGCCACCACCTCTGGAGAGCAGGGCTGCCCAAGCCCTTATGGAGACCAATCTCCATTGCCTGTGCAACAGCAGCTCCCCACTTCCATCAGCTGCATTCCTCTGACACCCCTAAAAACGCCCTCTCCCAATGGGGGAAATAGATTTGTAGAAAATTCTTAGGTCTTGATAGAAGTTTTATATAGTATGCATGTGTATGTAAATATATGTGTATGTATGTTTGTATGTAAATATGTGTGTATGTTTCTATGTAAACATGTATGGGTTTTTGGAGTATAATGATGTGTTTGGGGTTTTTTTTTTTTTGAGGAGTTGTGGTTCTTTTCTGCTGATGGTTGGAACTGAAAAGGCAAATTGAGGAGCATCCTCTGGATGCAGTGCAATGTTGAAAGAATATTCTGTTAAGTTGATGACAGCAAGAGGTTGTTTTTTTGTAATTATTGAAAGAGAAGGAAGTCTAGGTTGTAGATGGTTTATGTTTTCTATGATTTTGTTGATTGGGATAAATCCAACATCCTGAGCCTTGCCTGTTTGCTTCCCCACACTGGAGATGGATTATGCTCTAATTTGGGAGAAATGGATCTCACATCCATTATTTAGATCTCCCCATGCCTGTGCATGGAGAAGTGTGTTTAACATATTTTGTTTGTTTGGTGCAGGTTGAAATACACCTGTTCCTCCTGACATTTTGATCTCCACAACTCCCTGATGTTGTAGAGAGCTGGGGGTTGCTCTTGTTTCCCAGGTAACAAGTGATAGGACAGGAGGAAATGGCTTCATTGAGCCAGCTGAGGTTTAGATTGGATATTAGGAAAAAAATTCTTTATGGAAAAGACTGTCAGACATGGGAACAGGCTGCCCAGGGAAGTGGTGGAATCACTACCTCTGGAAATGTCCCAAAAATGTGCAGATGTGTTGCTTAGGGACATGGTTTAGTGCTGAAGATGACCGTGTCAGACTGATGGTTGAACTCAATGATCTTTTCTGGCTTTAATGATTCCTTGATTCTATTCTTTGATGGTGTCTCTTGGTTTGAAGCTGTGGCTCTGTTTGCATATTCACTTTCCCCATGCTCACTGCTCATTTAGGCACCCTGGGTGCCTGTGAGAATTTCAGAGGCTTAATAAGCTTTCCATTGCTGCTGTGTCTCACCCTGAAATCAGCTGCATTTCTTCAGTGGATTAAGGGATTTTCTGTACTTTCTAATTTATAGCAATCTTGATATTCTCAGATATGAGCTGGGTTCTCCCCTCACTCGTCACTGCTGTAAACTGGGAGTGAACTTGGCTGAAAGTTTTATGTGGGCAGGTATTGACAGAACAAGGGTGTTTTAAAGTTTTAAAGGGCGTTTTGAGTGTTTTAAACTAGGAAGGGAGAGATTCAGATTGGTTATTAACCAGAAATACTTGTGAGGGTGGTGAGGCCCTGGCACAGGGTGCTCAGAAAAGTTGTGGCTGTTCCTGGAGGGGTCCAAGGCCAGGTTGGATGGGGCTTGGAGCAACCTGGGATGGTGGAAAGTGTCCCTGCACATGGCAGGGGGTGGCACTGGATGATCTTGAAGATCAAACAATTGTCTGATTTTAAGAACTTATCTATCTGCACGACAAGGCATATCTTTATATCTCTATCTCTATAACTATCTATTTATCTATCTAATCTATCTATCTATCTATCATCTGTCTATCTATCTTTCTATGGTGCTCCAAGAGGAGGAAATAACTCTGATTATGCTGTTTAAAATCACAATGTGCCCATCTGAAGTACAAACCTGGCATACTGCTGCACGCTGGTTGATTTCTAACCCTGGATGTGCATTGGCAGTAAATCCCCTGGAGGCACTTGGGATGGAAGTTTTTTTACAAAATAAATTGTTTAAACTCTAAGTTTCCCACCATGTGATATTACACACTTCTATTCAAACTATACACCCATAATCCTAGGTCTATAATTTAATTTTGGAATCTTTTTCCACAGCCTCAGGTCAATGCAGTGTTCTCTTGGGGGTCAGTGCCTGGCAGCACAGAAAGTTTAAAATTCTCAGCTACCAGGGTTCCAACAACTATTGTCTGATTTTAGAAACTTAAAGAACTCAAGAACATCCCACTTGGGATGGAATTTCCTTTAACAAAATCATCTGTGCTATATTAAGTTCTGTGTGTAAACAAGTGCACAAGGTTTCTAGAAATAAACCCAGAGGCAGCAAAGCAGGTTGGGGTGTGCTGTGTACTAGGGCAGCAAAGTGCAAGGGAAATGAGAGACCAGAGCCTCGAGGAGTTAAATGAACACTTTGGAGCTTAAGAACCTCCTGATGCTTCATGGGAAAATGGGAAAATATTCTATTTAGAGACTGCACTGCTCACACATCAGATGTTTTCTCCAGTTCTCTCTCTCTCTCTCTCTCTCTGTGTGTAATTTTTTTTTTCTTTTTTAAATTATCATCGGGGGCAATTTGCATGAGAGGGATCTTTGTCTGTGAAGTGCCCATCTGCTGTGCAGCCCCACCTCCCCCCTGACGACAGAGCCATCTGCTTTTGACATCACAGCCACGCAGGGCTGAGACCCAGGGAGCCTCAGGCACCTGATTAACACCTTGCCTCCATCTCACCCTGCTACCTGAAAGGGCTCCCAGCTGCTTTCCCTGGCTTTTCCCCCTCCAGACAGGGGTGAGCTGGCTCAGGATGGGCTGGGCTGGTGAGTGGGAGGTGCAGACAACCAAAGTCGTGAGCAGTTTTGAGCAGGGACTGTGATTTTTGATTTGCCTTTGTGAGACACGTCATGTGAAGGAGAAGTCCCCTTGTCTCTGCCTCCTGGGAATTGAATAATAATAATTATGAGGCTGATGATCACTCTTGTGAAGCAGTGCTTGATTAGCTTCACTTGCATCTGCTTGAGACACTTCTAATTACACAGCAGTGTCCTGGTGTCATTCATCCTCCAAACTAAAACTGATTTGCCCTTCAGAGCTCGTCCCACCCCAGTTAGGGATGCTCAAAACCAGACTGAGAAAGGAAAATATCCACTACAGACCTCTGTCTCAGTGATTTACCTGCTCAGGGCTTAGGTGCCACATGGATAAGCACAACATATCTGAAAAAAAAAGTGTATCCAACAGCCCAGATGGTCGTGGCTTGGTGAAAACCTTCCAAAGTGCCAGCACTTGTCTGGCTGAGTGTCCTCGGGTGGGTAACAGCACGAGCTGTCACCAGTGCTGCACATCGAAGGAATTTGCTGTGCTGAATTAAGAGAGCTGCCTTCAGGTTAAAGCCCTGCTGCATCTGGATTTTTGGGCATATATATTCATTTTCCTGTCTAGAGTCCTTGTCCAGGTGGTGTTTGAGGGTTGAGGTTTTCATGTGTGCTGTGGTTTTTTTGTTTGGTTTTTTTTTTTTTTTCTTTTCTTTCCCTTCCCTGTATATAAATCTGCAGTGGGTTTCTCTCCTTTGGGAAGGAGCAGAACCACTGCAAAGCCTCTCTGGTCTGGCTGCCATCCACCCAGAAACCCTGAGC
>NW_005054430.1:66532-71431 GCF_000277835.1 Geospiza fortis | reverse complement strand
TAGGGATCAGCTGTAAATCCAACACGTCCGGGAAGGGCTGCGCTCTGCACAACCCCCGCTGGAGCAGGCTGGGAGATCCCACTTCATTCCATGGAGTGTGGAAGTGCTGCTGCAAGCTCTTTTTCCTGGTTATTTTAATCACCAAAAAGCGCAGGGTGATGCTGACTGAAAACTTGTATCGAATTCAAGGCGATTTTTTATTTATTTTTTTTTCAATGAAAGCAATCTGTAAGCAAGGCTTGGATAGGAATTTGGAAAATGTTGTGGGTTTAGGGTTTTGAAATGAAACTTGTGAATTGTTCCTCTGGGAACCGAGCTTATCTTCAAAATTCACTGAAACAAAACAGCCAACTGTAATATTATTGATTAACATCAGCATGGTGCTGACATTGGTTTTGATGATAATAATAAAGGACTAAGAACAGAAGAGGGAAAAAATATGTTTTGTTTCAGGTCAAGCAAGTTGTTTTGTTTTACCTGACCCATTTCCCTTCACTAGTCTTTCATTTAAGTGAGAAAAGCTCAGGAGACAAGTGGTGTGGATTAACCCTGACCAAAATTAAGACTAACAAGAGAGGTTTTCCTGGGCTTGTAACCAGGATGTTTGATCCTGGGAATGACCTTGGCATTCGGTGTGTGCACAGCCACTCCTCACCACGCTCCCTCAAGGCAGGGAGGTTAAATCCTGCAGTGAAGTGCTTCTGAGCAGGTTCCCAGCTTCTCCTGCTTTGCATGGGAAATACCGATGCACGATCCCAAATTCCTCTTGAATCCAGACCTATTCTTCCCCTTCTGCCACGGCCAGGGGGAATTGAAAGAAGCAGCAGGGCAGATCATTCCCCAAAGTTTTCCTTGCTCGTCAGCAGGTCCATTAATCTCATTGCAGAACTGCTGCTGCTGCACCAGGTGCCCAGATTATTCTAATATTGCCACCGTGCCTGCCAGGAGAGGCTCATGCTGGATGATAACACTCCTCTAATCCACTTACTGGAGGTGCTTTCTCACTGCAGCTTGAATACAGCTTCTCCTGCTGATTGTGTCTCCGTCAGTGCCGGCACCACTCTGAGCCACTGGAAACTCTTAATCCTTTGCAAGCATCTGTCAAATTCTTCTCCCACCCGGGACCCCTCTTCTGGTGAGCCCTGAATTCTGTGGGAGATGAAAGCCAGCAGCACCTTGGGGAAACAAATGTGCATTTACAGGAGCTGCTGTGCTGGAGGCACGCGGGTGCTTTGAAAGCTCCATGGGGAGCGGGCAGAAAATCCTTTCCTTCCCTTTCAGAACCCAGGACTTTCCTCTGGCTGCCCTGGAGGACTTGAGACCCTGGCAAGGGGCTCAGAGACCTTGACATGGAATCACAAACCCCTGTGCCTTTGATTTTAGCCCATGGAAACAATTACCAGCTTTCTGTGAGGAGTTACAAGCCACAAGGGTTTGAGTAGAATGATAGTGAATTTGTCACAGGGTGAAAAAGTAGAATTTTGGGGTTTTAGAATGGGGGTTCAGGAGGTAAGAGGGAGGAATCTGGGCGTGCCCTGTCTTTCTCCTTCTTCTTCTTCTGTGATGGTGACACTTCTGGATTGGTTTAGAGTAGACAGACTGTCTAACATAGGTGATAGGTATTGGAAAATTATTGTGAATAATGTTCACGTAGTTCTTAGTATAAAAAGCTAACACCACCCTGAGGGCAGGGACTGTGCCACAACCTGACCTGCTGGACAGATCTCAGCAGGTCAGAGAAAGAATGGAATAGATAAGAGCAAATAAACAACCTTGAGAACGAGAGCCAAGGAATCCTGATTTCTTCTTCAATCTCGCGGCTGAGAAAAAGAGACTTTCCAACACCTTGGAGTCATTTTGACACCAGAGACCCCATTACTTCCCAAATCTTGTCTTGGAGAGGGCATCCTGGAACAAACCCACGAGCAGTCAAACACTGAGGCATCCCCCTCCCCTTCCTTGTCCTGGAGCTCGGGAATGCCGGTGCGGGTGGGAGCTGGCAGCGTGCCGGGGCTGCACAGAAGGCTGGGGGGCTTGTGCCATGTGGGAGCCGGGCAGACTGGGAGCAGCTGTTGGAAATTCAGCGAGTTTGGGTTTGTTTGCAAAGCAGGACGTGGGGGTGAGAGGCTGGGGGGGAGCAGACAGCCTCCCCGCCTCCCTCTCTCGAGGGTGGAGAGTTGCTTTTCTTCTCAACTTAGAGAGGGTTTTTTCTTTCTGTGCCCCGTGAAATAGGGGAGTGATGGAGTTATTCAAGTCTGTTGAAAGCAGCGTGCAAAAGCTGCTTCACTTTGTGGTGCAGGTCTCCACCCAATAGGCTGGGGGGGCTTGAGGGCATTTTTAGCTTTTTGCTGGGATTTTTCTCTACCCATACTCATGGCTGGTCCCTTTCCATGCAAGGGTGGCCTTCGCCCAATTTCCTTAGTTGGTCAAATTAATTGTCTCTGTTTTATTAAACAACTCATAATTGAAGTATTGAAGGCTTTTGGGTTGCCTTAAAGCCTTGATCTATTACTGTGCTCGTCATTGTTTAAAGCAAAAAAATGTCTCAGTTATCCCTTTCTTCTCCTTGGGAAGTCCAAAGGAGTGAAGCTTTGCAGATTGTGGATGTCACAGAACATCATACATTTGTTTTCCCCTTTTCTAGCAATTTAACACATTGTGCTTTTGCAGAGGTTCAAAAGTTCGCTCAGCAACAGTTGGTTCCTGGAGCTCGTGCAAAGGCCTGTGAGGAAACTAAAACAAAACCCCAACCAACACCATTCCATGGCTGCAGGACATAACAGCAACAAACCACATGTAATGCCCTTAATGTCGCTCAAATTATGCAAGAATTTAACCCCCCAAACCCCAGCAAACCCATGTTTTCTGTTTCCTCACCATATGTCGGTGTGTTCTGCGAGTCGTTAGAGGTAAAGCCTGACCTGGCGCTTTCTGACTTTCTTTAATTTGACCCAGCAGCTGGGATCAAAGCCCTGGTACATTGAAACAGCCTAAAAATATGGAAAAAATCCTGTTTGTCCTTCAGCACGCTTTAGTATGCAGTGGGGTGAAGGGCTGGGTTAGCAGATGTTGCCCACACAGCGCCTGCCATCGGGGCCACCTCCAGAGCCCAGAGCCAAGTGTTGAGCTCTGCTCTCCTAAACGCCTGCAGATGTTTGAGGGCCTGACAGATGGGACCCAAAATCGTGTGGAATGCACCCAAACAGCGAAATCAGCGAGTGCTGGGGTTTGATGGATGGTGGGGCTGGTTCATGAGTCAGCTGGAGAGAAAGGGGGATCCCCTCCTGATAGGAGAGGTGAAAAATGTCATGAGATGTCTGTTGATTGTGAAGGATGGTGAGTGAAGGTTCCTCCTTAAAAGATGGCTCAGGGAAATAATTAATTTACTGGGTTTTATCTTGTTCTGAGGCAATTCAGGAGTGGGCAGCAGTGCAGGGCCTGCCAGGGAAACTGGGATGAGCCGGGTGCTCCTGGGGAGTGGTTCTGCCCTCTGGTTTGGTGCTGGAAGGGCACTCAGGGGGATGGGGCCAGGCTCTTCCTGAAGCTCCTAAGGGTGACAATAATGCCCCTAAAGCACAAAAATGATGACGGATCTGATGACCAGCCCTGAGTTCATTAACATTGCCAAAATCAGGCTCTGACCCTGATCATTGCAGGGGAGCTGGACTGTGTGACCTTTAAAGGTCCCTTCCACCCCAAACCATTCCATGATTCTGTAACTCCACAATCAGGATTGGGACATGCCCACGCATTTATCCACAGATTGTTGCATGCAGCAGTCCCTGGGTACACTCTGCCACCCCCTCTTGTCCCAGTTCCAGCAGAGTTTTCCCCACTGGTCCCTTGTGTAGCTGCAATAGAGTCCCCAGAGCATCCCAGCCAGGCTGGTGACACAGGGGTTCACACTGTGTGTCCCCAGACCTCTGAGCAGCCCACAGGAGCATTTTGTGCACAGTGAAGGTGGCAGACTGTCAAAGCTTTAGCTGTGCTTTCCTGCCTCCTCAGCCAGCTTCCAGAGAGGGGCTGCAGTATCTTCTGGGCTGTCAGCCATGCCAGAGAGCTGGAATTCTGGAATCTGTCTCTTGGCACTGCTGCTGGCTGCCGTGCCTCCTCTGTCTGCTGCTGCTGCAGGCAGTTTGCAGGTCCTGTCTCTGGGAGGATGCTAAACACCCTCCCCTTTGAATGCCCACTTTGTCTAATTACCAGCACATTTGCCAATGTGGTTTTGGCACGAGCCAATCTGTTGTGTCTCAACAAGGGCTGAGCTGCTCCAAGGGTTAACACCTCCCAAAACCCATCCTCAGTAAGCAGAGTCAGGGCAATCCCCTGGTTTGGTAGCAAAAGGATATGAAAGCACAAACCCAAGCTGTGCCATGTCATTTGGGGACAGCAGAAGCGATTGTGGCTCATTTTATGTTCCAGCTGGGAGTTGACAGAGGAGCCAGGATCTGCAGTTTGACTTTTTGCTCGGCAGCACCGCGGTGCTCCTGCGCTCCCCCGAGCACCTTCCCTCCAACAGGAAAACCAGCAACACCTCCTTGGAGGGGATTTATGAGCCAGCAGAGCTGACACCACTTTGCCCAGTCCCTCAAGGCACAGGCAGAGCCCCAACCCTTATTTTTTTACCAGCGTGGAGGGTCCCCTTAGCGGTGATAAACACGGCATGGCATCGAACTTCAAAGGCTGCTGGAGCAACGTTCTCCAGTCTGGTGTCACATGGCGAGGAGGGACAGGGCTGGAGTGACAGATGCAGCCACAGATGCACAATCAGGGGACAGATGTGCCCCCTGGCAAGGGGCAGGGCTGTAGGAGAAGAGGTGCAGACCCCAACTGCTGTTTCACGCCCCATCCCTTTACAGGCCACCCTATATTTTGTAGGGATTTTACTTTGATGGAAAT
>NW_005054430.1:61624-66492 GCF_000277835.1 Geospiza fortis | reverse complement strand
GGGTGTGTTCCCATCTTCTGGTTGGGGTTTTGCTCCAGGGGATTTGGTTTTTGTGGTGTGACCTGGTGAGCAGCACGTGGGGACAACTGGGGGATGCTGGTGGAGCCACACCTCAGAGCATGCCCAGCTCCAGTCCTCAGGATGGAGTGGAAACAAAAGGGTGTGAGATAAATGCCATTAATTTCCCCTTAAATGGAGATTTCTCTCGCTGCCCTCTCACAGCACTTTCTCTGCAGAGTGCCCACACACGCTGCTCCCTCCTGGGGTGCACTGGGACCTGCTAATTCCACCCTGGAGGTGTTACACTGCATCTGCACTAGGTGCTAAAAGGTGTTCTGTCTGAGGAATAAAAGGGAACACGGAAAGAAAAAGCACTTACTTCTCCTGCCTGTGCACTGTGTGTGGCTGGGCCGTCTCCCTTGCTGATCTTGGTGTTTTTCAAGTCTGGAAAAACACAGAAAGCAGGAGTTTGTGCATCTGTGAAGGCAGGAATTCTCCCATAGCCTGGCAGCAAATCTCATCTCTTGGTCCAGGTTGGGAATAAGCTTTATTGTCCCTCTGTCGTCCCTTGTTTGTTTTCCATATTTTGCCATTTTACTGCAAATCCTGGTGGAACACTGATGCCATGTGCCCTGCAGCCACACTGCCTCAGCTTCTCCATGGTGAATTATCCAGCATTGCAGTGCTGGGAATGAGTATAAACCTGTATAAAAGTGGAGGAAAAGAGCATAAAAGTGGAGAAGACAAAGCTTTTCTTGCCCTATTCTCCGTGCTTCTCTCCCAGGTGTCCACAAGCAGGTATCCACCACCTTCCCTGGCTGCAGATTGACTCCCTGCCTGCCTGGCTTCTCCTTGGACTCTGGAATTTCCTGCCTTTGCTCCTTGGCCAGAGGTCAGGCTGCCCAGGGCAGACCCTTGGAGGCTCCTGGGCAGAGCTGCATCAGTCTTGGCAAATTTGAGCAAGTCCAGAAGTAGCCCCTGCTCTGATACCCCAACCTGCAAACACTCAAGGGGGGCAAATAACTACAATTCACAGCAAAACAAAGAATTCTCTGTTAGGATTCTCCTTCATGCTGTTAATGAAGGTAATTAAGCTGCATGCAAAGAGACAGAGGTTGGAAGGCACGGAGAGCAGAGCATGATTTCACCAGAACATGATTTTTGTGGTTTCCTTCTTTAGAAGGACCTTTTATCCTTTAATAGGGTGAGGGGAAGGGGCTGGCAGGAAGAGCAGAGCTCATCCAGGGTTCTGTGAGATGTGCTACAGCTACAACAAGTTGGAGAAAGGGTTTTTAGAGGTGGGTGTGAACAGGGCTGTTCCTGCATCCATGGAGTTGAGTTTTTCTTCGCTGTCAGCGATTTCCTCCTGCTCGTGGGGAAATCTCACCCATCCTTCCACTGGGACAGCACTGGCAGCTCCCACCACCTGTGTCCATTTGGAAGGGTGGGGACAGCACAGTGTCCATCTGTCCATCCTGAAAGGCAGGGAGCTGGAACTCGATGGTCTTCAAGATCCTTTCCAACCCAAAACCACAGGAAAAGGGGGGGTGTGACTTCTTTACCACAACACAATCTCTCCTCCCTTCCTACAAAAAGAAAAACCCAAACCACCAGTCAACAAATCAATCAACCAATCAGTGTCCCACTGCTGTGGTGGCTTAGAGTGATGATGATGAGGAGGAGGAGGAAGAGGCTTTCAAGGCAAGTTGTGCCAGTGGATCCCAGTTAGCAGAGTTGTCTGGTGCCTGAGGGGGATGTCTATGAGTGGAGGGAGTTTGTGAAGCTGTGTGGAAACCCAGGGCACTGGGAATATTTCTCTGCCTGCTCTGCGGTGCCTTGACCCCCAGGGAGCACTGACTTTGACCCTCACTCATGGAGAAAGTTTCCCAGTCTCCAAGATAGACTGGAACCCACAAAAGTGTGAAATAGATTATAGAGAGCAGTGTAGGTGTATCACTTGGTGGGAAATTGAGGTTTTGGGATTTTTAGTATGTTGTGGATGGGAGCAAGATGGAGGGCACAGGGTGTCATCCTGGGTTTCTTCTTCATGCTTCTTCCTCCTCCTTCTTCATGGGTTTGGGTGGCATTTTGTAATTGGGCAGAAAAGTCCCCATTGCAGCTCTTTGGGATCAGTTATTGGGTTAAAAGGGAAAATTATCTAGGTGTCAGCTCTTAATTGGGTAGTTTAGCTTTAAAAGACCTTGTAACAAGAGATTGTTGGCCATTTTAGCAGCGCTTTTCCAGTGCACTGAGCCTGGTGTGGACAGCGTGCAAAACTCTAGGTAAGATAACAATAAACAAGAACTTGAAGACCGAAAAGATCCAGCATGTCTCTCTTTCCTGACACAAGAGTACTCCAGGAGGATCTCCCTGGACAGGGGAGCCCCCTGGGAGGGCCCAGCCGGAGTCCCAGAAGTCAGGTGTGAAAAATGTGTATTTTATGATTGGCTTTTTGCAAATATTCAAATGAATATTATGTGTGTTGTGTTAGAAAGTTATGCTGTATTAATTCTCTTAAGTAGTGTGTTAAATATAGTTTTAGGTTATAACATAAGGTTAAAATAGAAACGATGCTATGTAGGATACTTTTTTTAAAGAGTGGCCTGGCACTGAGATAGCAGCCACAGGACACCTGAGTCTTTCAGAGAAAGAGAATTTATTGCCCCATTATCAGGAGAAATGAACTTCTTCCTGCCTTGCTCAGGCAGGACAATGCCATTAGGATTAAGAGGAAGTTGACAGACAGAATCCTGTGTTTGGATGGAATTTATGCATCATGGATGAGGTGTATGAATATGCAACAGGTTATTGTTTTTAAGGGTTAATCCTCTGTTAACGTGGGTCCTTTTTCAGACTTCATGTTGCCCAGTAAACGTACCCAGACTGTCCATAACTCTGTGTTTCTGTTGTCTCATATTGTCCTAATCCAAATTGTCCAAATTATTTTTGATCTAATTACAATGCTATTTCTATAACCATTTTATTATCATGAAACTTTTTAAAATTTTAAAACCAAGTGACTGGCATTTTTCACATCAGGGAATCGGCAGTAGGTACCCCAGCAAAGCTGCTGCCACACGCTGCAGATGAGGCAGGTGGACTCACATCCACCTCACCCAAACTTGGGGATTTGTGAACTCACACCCATCTCACCCAGACTTGGGGATTTGTGAACTCACATCCATCCCACCCAAATTGGGGATTTGTGAACTCACATCCATCTCACCCAAACCTGGGGATTTGTGAATGCACACACATCCATCCCACCCAAACTTGGGGATTTGTGAACACACACCCATCTCACCAAAATTTGGGGATTTGTCAACCCACATCCATCCCACCCAGACTTGGGGATTTGTGAACACACACCCATCTCACCAAAATTTGGGGATTTGTCAACCCACATCCATCCCACCCAGACTTGGGGATTTGTGAATGTGCACACATCCATCCCACCCAAACTTGGGGATTTGTGAACACACACCCAGCTCACCCAAACCTGGGGATTTGTAAACCCACATCCACCTCACCCAAACTTGAGCATTTGTGAACACACACACACACACATCCATCCCACCCAAACTTGTGGATTTGTGAATGCGCACACGTCCATCCCACCCAAACTTGGGCATTTGTGAACACACACACACATCCAGCTCACCCAAACCTGGGGATTTGTGAATGCACATCCATCCCACCCAAACCTGGGGATTTGTGAACTCACATCCACCTCACCCAAACTTGGGCATTTGTGAATGCACACACATCCACCTCACCCAAACCTGGGGATTTGTGAATGCACACACATCCATCCCACCCAAACTTGGGGATTTCCTCCCCAATCCTTCAGGCTGTGGAAGCAGAGCCGCTGCACAACGTGGCTGCTGCAGCCTCCCTCACCTCATTGTGGATTCCTGGGGAGTGCGCGATTGGAAGGGGGAGCAGGTGCAGCCTTTGGAGGAGGTGGGACCAGCAATTATCAGCCCGAGCGTTAATTGTCGAATTAACATCACACTGTGTAACGCGAGTAAATAAGAGTCGGCAGTTTGGGTTTCTTGTGGAAACCTTCATTGCAAGGGCTTTGTGTCTGCTCTGATCTCTCTTCCACCTCACGTTACAGAGCCTGGCAGGAGTGGCTGGTGTTGTCTGAAATAGCCTGGATAGTTTTTCCTCCCCCCAAAGCAGGATTCAAAGTGGGATGAATGTGCAGAACTGGCCAGGACATAATTTCTGCAGAAGTGCCTATGCTAACACAGTCTATTATCTGGCTGCAGATTGGGTGTGGGTGGCTCTCCATCCTTTTGGCAATTCCCGTGGGTTTTCTGCTGGTAACTTTGACCAGACTCAGAGGCAGCTGCATTTCAGGAGTGCAGTGACACTGGGAGCTGAACCCCCCTTTTCTCCAGGCATCTTCATCTGCCAGGCACTGCAGGTCCTTGGGGATGATTATAAGGTATTTATAGTTGAGGAGATGGATGACTTGGTCCTAACAGTCTGAGTGATATCTCAGCGATGGCAGCCTTAAACACAGACAGCTAGAGGTCACATTTGATTACATAAAAACTGGATTTCAGCCCAAGCAGCTGGGAGAGATGTTCCTCCCTCCTTGAGAAATGACAAGTGAAAAAAAAAAAAAACCCATCCTTCCTGCCTTGGGTTCCTGAGGCAGCCAGGAGCAGAGTGCAGGGTTGGGTGCCAGTGGCTCTGTTATCCTTGGCAGCAGGAAGCAACTTGTTAGTGGTGGCAGCACAGCCCAGCTGGCAGGGTGGAGAGGCTGGGTGTCCCCAGCATCCGTGTCCCTGTCCCCTTGCAGGGAGGGCACCAGGATGTGTCTGGTTTCTGTGCTGATTGTTCATTTGTGGATGCGC
>NW_005054430.1:55367-61613 GCF_000277835.1 Geospiza fortis | reverse complement strand
ACGGTGAGGTGATGCAGAACAAAGCTGCTGATTAACACATGCAGGAGCCAGGGATGCTCCTGGGGAGGGACAGGGACTCTGCTCCAGACACTGCCAGCTGGGCAAGGGCCTGGCCAGTCCCTCCAGAAGGAAAACCCCAAGGCTCGGGCATCCCCCATGCTGGGGATGGTAGGGTGGGATGTGGAAGTTGTCACTTTGCCCCCCATGCCCCAGAATAACATAAAATGTGTGTGGGACAGGTCTCTGCCCTAAATGAACTTGTTGGCATCTCCTCTGCGGTCAGCCTTTCTCACAGCCTGGCAAAAAGGGACTGGTACAAGTTGGAGAATGTGATGGTGTTTGCAGGGGTCTGAGGATGAGGGAAGAGACGAGGATCTGACTCCATGTTTCAGAAGGCTGATTTATTATTTTATGATATATATGATATTAAAACTATACTAAAAGAATAGAAGAAAGGATTTCATCAGAAGGCTAGCTAAGAATAGAATAGGAAAGAATGATAACAAAGGCTTGTGGCTCGGACTCTCTGTCTGAGCCAGCTGGGCTGTGATTGGCCATTCATTAGAAACATCCAACATGGACCAATCACAGATGCACCTGTTGCATTCCACAGCAGCAGATAATCATTGTTTACATTTTGTTCCTGAGGCCTCTCAGCTTCTCAGGAGGAAAAATCCTAAGGAAAGGATTTTTCAAAAAAGATATCTGTGACAGGAGAAGACCTGGTTTTGTGTGGAGAGGGCAAGAATAGAACGGGAGAAGGGACAGGAGGGTGGGAAGTGGGAAGAGAGAGCCAGACACCAGAAAGCTCTGCTGGCTGGGAGCCAGGCACCTGCACCTGAGGGGAAGAGAACAGGACAGATGAGAGCAAGGTGGGGCTGGCTCTGAGCTGGGGAGGTTTACTGGCTTGGTTCCCTCTTGCACAGACAGCACAGAGCAGAGCAGATCCATCCCTGGATGGATTTTAGCTGGATGCTGCTCAGATGGAGAGCTGCCAGAAAAGTGGCTGACCCTAGAAGAAGCCTGGGTCTGGGAGGGATCAGCTCCTGCTGGGGCACGAGACCAGGAGCCACAAGATTTGCAGTTGCTGTGGTCCTCGGGCTTTGCCACATCATCAAAACCAGAGAGGCTGAAGCTGCATCCAGGTGGAGAAGGGTTGGAGGTGCTTCCAGTCAGGAGGGCAATGAAGGTGTGATGGTGTCCTGCTTATCACCTTTCTCCTTTCCCTGTCAGAGTTTTCCTCATTCTCAGTCCCTAATTCCTGCAGCTCCAGCAGGAGCTTGCCTGCAATCCTCCATCCCCCTGCAATCTGGTGTGGTGCTCAGCCAGGCTGGGCTTTTCCAGACCCTTTCCATGTCAGCTTTGGTGTCTGTTGAATAAGGCTGGGACAAAAAGGAAGGGCTGGAGGTCCTGCTGTCTTGCCAGAGCTGAACAATGATGGGGAAGGGAAGTCAGACCTGGCCCCATGCAGGCAGAGCTGCAGGAAACACATCAGCGGCAGCTCTTTTGTGTCCTCCTGCCCTCGAGCTGGAGGGGCAGTGGCAGGCATGAAATTCCCCCTCCAGTCCTGTCAGCCTGATGGACAGAGTGGCCCCTTGGCCCTCCTGAGGGTGTGGAGAGGCCAAGCAGAATGGAAAGGAGTTGTGCCCTGAGGGGAGAAGCAGCTTTGTGTGTCTGGGGTCCCTTCTGCAGCCTGTGCTGGGCTTATCTCACACAGTTTTATCACCAGTGTTGGACACAACCTCAGCTCTTGGGGCCACAGGGTTCATGGACGTGAGCGCTTGCATTTTGCATGTCCCTGTGGATAAGGAATGTAGAGCACAGCTACTCCAGGTTCAGCATCACCTTTCCAACAAGCTGCTCTGTGAAGGCTGAACATTTTTCCTACCTCGTAAGCAAACCCAGATTCCTGTCAGGAGCACAGCCAAAGTCTCTGAGGTTTTGTGGAAACAAACAAAAGCCACGTAGAGTGAGCCCAGCTGCTGAGCCCAGATGTGGGATGGTGGCTACATGCTGCACCTCTATGCAGACCTTGCTGTCACCTGTGATAATACTCAATGCTGTGAAGCAGGAGGTGTTAATCACACTGATGGGAGAGACCTGACCCTCACCATTTGTGCAGCTATCCAGCCCTCCAGCAGTGGTATTTGACCCACCAGAGGCAGGGAGATGTAGATGTCACAGTCAGGGTGCAATAGACCTATTTTTCCCAAGCCGTCACTCTGTTTAGGCTTTTATCACAGAGCTGCTTCTCCACAGCTGGAAAAATATGAAAATATGTGTTGGGTGTCTTGATGGAGGCCCAGTGGTCTGAGCTGGTTGTCTCCAGCTTTGTTTTAATTTTTTTTTTTAATTAAACCAGAATATTTGTGTAATAAACTAGAATATTTGTGTATTAAACTAGAATATCTGTGTATTAAACCAGAAATTCACAGGTGCATGAGCACAGGGCAGCCACACATGGACAGGCTCTGACCTGTCCACTTGGCACTGGACATCCCTCTGGGAATGGAGTGATTCCTTCAAAAGTCCTGAGGGTTCTCAGCTGGGAGTACTTGGTGTCAAACAAAAGAGGGGTCCCAGACATCACAGAGCCATGGAATGGCTGGGTTGGAAGGGACCCTGATGCTCCCATGGTGTTGTTCTGTGTTTCCTGGACAAAGGAGGGGTCCCAGACATCACAAAGCCATAGAATAGTTAGAGTTGGAAGGGACCCTAAGGATCCCATGATGTTGTTCTGTGTTCACACCAAGGCAGAACCCAAGAAATGAAGCCCAGGCTCTGGTAACTCCTTGGTGCTGAATAACCATGGATTTTGGGTAAGTTCTTCTAGGCAAAACCTCTGGCTGATGTTTGCATTTGCTTCCTGAGGAGTCAGTGTCCAAGTCAGCTCCCAGCACTCCTCACTTATTGCTGACTCTCAAGCTCAGTGGTTTTACTGCTCTGACAAGTTATTCCCAACATCAGACTCTCTCAAAATGATCCTGCCAAGCTGCTCTGACTCCCCCTGTTAAGCAGCAGGAGAGTTCAGGCTGTGCCTCAGAATAATTATGCACAAGACACAGTGTCAAAACAAAGGCAGAGGATCCTAAAACACTCACGGCTGTGCTGCACTGTTCCCATCCGTGTCCTTGAGACACTTCAGCACCTTCCAGAAAAAGAACTATCAGGTGCCAAATGCTGGCTGCAGTCCCCTTCTCTCCCAGGTGCTGCTTCTCAGGAGATTTAGACTTGGCTGGGAAGGGAGCAGGGGTTATTCAAGGCTGTTTGATGTGGGATGCTGGGGTGATGCTGGGACAGGCTGTGGCACTGGAGCCTCAGGACAGACCCTCGTGGGGTCAGCACTAAACTTTTTCTGTGGGAAGGCTGCAGAAAAGTCCTTTCCTTAGGATTCTTCCGCCTGAGAAGCTGAGAGACCTCAGGAACAAAATATAAACAATGGTTATCTGCTGCTGTGGAATGCAAGAGGTGGATCTGTGATTGGTCTCATGTGGTTGTTTCTAATGAATGGCCAATCACAGTCCAGCTGGCTCGGACAGAGAGTCTGAGCCACAAGCCTTTGTTATCATTCCATTCTTTTTCTATTCTTAGCTAGCCTTCTGATGAAATCCTTTCTTCTATTCTTTTAGTGTAGTTTTAATATAATATGTATCATAAAATAATAAATCAGCCTTCTGAAACATGGAGTCAGATCCTCGTCTCTTCCCTCATCCTGGGACCCCTGTGAACACCATCACACAGGCTCTCCTGTGAGAGAGCTGTGACAGAGAGGAGCCAAGGTCCTTGCAGTCTAACCAGGAGCACTTCAGGTCCCTCCCATTTCAGACCCCCAAAGTCTGTTTTTGTCTGCAGTTCTCTGCTTTTGGAGGTGAGTTGTTCACAGGGGTCCCAGGATGAGGGAAGAGACGAGAATGTTGACTTCATGTTTCAGAAGGCTGATTTATTGTTTTATGATATATATTACATTAAAACTATACTAAAAGAATAGAAGAAAGGATTTCATCAGAAGGCTAGCTAAGAATAGAAAAAGAATGAAAACAAACACTTGTGAGTGACCAGACAGTCTGAGACAGCTGGACTGTGATTGGCCATTCATTAGAAACAACCACATGAGACCAATCAAAGATCCACCTGTTGCATTCCACAGTAGCAGATAATCAATGTTTACATTTTGTTCCTGAGGCCTCTCAGCTTCTCAGGAGGAAAAATCCTAAGGCAAGGATTTTTCATAAAAGATGTCTGTGACAGTGAGCCACTGCATCCTGGAAATGCTGGCTCCAAGAGCTTTTGGGATGTGGAGGCAAGTGACAATACCACATCTTTGGGTTGCCCTTACATCAGCTTTTTCCTCCTTTGCCTTAATTCCCACACTTTTATTGCATTTATTTTATAGAGAACCTTCTGAGGCAGTCATAGAGCAACTGTCCCATGGTCCCCTAAATCCTGGGACACCAAATCTGCCAGCTGGGATGAATTTAGTGCTCCTTCCAGCCCATCTTCCTGTTACCACTCACAGAAGGAGCTTTGGGAGAGGTGCGGACATCACCAAGACATTTTCCAGACTATTCTGGCATGAGGCAGTGCCAAAGGAATGAGCAGAGCTGTTTCTCTGGAGAATGCCCCGTGGGGCAGGGCTCTGGCTCTCCATCCTGCTGCCACCATCCAAGGCAGTGTCAGCAGTGTGGGAGCCACCAGCTAAGGGAGGCTGATGTCACTGGTGGCCCCACGCTGTGCTCGAAGCCCTTCAGCCTCAATTTGCAGCATGGGGGCAGCCAGGGCTGTGTCCCACTGGCACAGATTCCATCATCTCCATTCCCACCCCATCATCTCCATCAGGGTGGATCCATCCTCTCCTGCTGCTGGTGGAGCCACTACAAGCCATGGAGCCAGAAGTTCATTTTATCAATGTTCTTCCTTGGGGTTTTCAAATGTGTCCAGTCAGTCAAGGTGATTTTTAGGCTAAAAAAAAAGCACATATTATCCCAATAATTGATGTGTTGCCACTGTCTGAGGCTCTTTGGATGCTGGAAGCATCCCAAACTGGCTGTCACTGGAATTCTGGTCCTGCTTTAAGCTGTAATCAGCCAGGTGAGACCACCAGGTACTGGCAGATACCTGCACCAAGGAGAGGTTATTTTATCCAGCCTATTCCCCTAATCCCTTTGATACACTCTCCTGGGGCTTTGAAGGGGATTTGGGATCCTGCAGCAGGGATCATCCTGTGGGATCAGCCAGGGGAGGGAGGAGGGGATGGTGCCTCTGTGCTCCCAGGGTTTCCAGCCGCCTGTTGTTCTGCTCTGATGTCAGGGAGGCAGCTCTGCCAGGGAAATCACAAAGGCAGCCACAAGTGGGGCTTAAAATAGCTCTGCATGGAGGAGAGAGGGGAGGGAGGGGGGACAGGGCCCTGCCTGCCACATTGACAGCGTTCCCAGGGAGCCTGGACTCTGCCTGCCTGTGCTCTGCCTCTTCCCAAATGGAAAATCCCGAGGGGAGGAGGAATTTGGTGCCTCTTGGATTCTGCAGTGCGTTGAATGTGAGCCAGCAGAGTGCCTTGGTGGCCAAGAAGGCCAATGGCATCCTGGCCTGTGTCAGGAATTTTGTGGCCAGCAGGAGCAGGGAGGTCATTCTGCCCCTGCCCTGAGCACTGAGGAGGGGCACAGCTCGAGTGCTGTGTCAAGTTCCGGCCCCTCAGTTTAGGAAGGTCTCAGAATCTCTGCTGCTCAGAGTGACTCTGAGATGTGTACAAGCCTCTTTTCCCAGCCCAGCAGTTGAAGAAGGAGTCAGGATTCTTCTGTTCTCATTCCCAAGGTTGTTTTATTATTTTTTATCTATCACATTCTTTCTCTGGCCTGCTGAGGTCTGTCCAGCAGGTCAGACAGAGGCACACTGACCACCTTGGGGTGGTGTTATATTTTTATACTAAAAACTACATGTACATTATTTACCATAACTTCCCAATACCTATCACCTATGTTAGACAGTGAGTTTCTACCCTAAACCAATCCAAAAGTGCCAACATCACCCAGAACATGGAGGCTAGGAAGGAGAAAGAAGAAGGACAAGGCACGCCCAAATTCCTCCATCTTGGGACCCTGAGCCCCCATTCTAAAAACCCCAAAAATCTATTTTTCACCCCATGGCAAACTAACTATTATTCTACTCAAACTCTCTTGACTTGTAATTCTTCATATAAAGGTGGTAATTTGCTCCATGGGTGAACATCAAAGTAACACGTGTCCTGGCCTC
>NW_005054430.1:27602-55332 GCF_000277835.1 Geospiza fortis | reverse complement strand
TCCAGAGGAGGCAACGAGGCTGGTGAGGGGCTGGGAACACAAACCCTGTGAGGAACCTCTGAGGGAGCTGAGGCTGGTTATCCTGGAGAAGAGGAGGCTCAGAGGTGCCCTTGTTGCTCTCTACACCTTCCTGAAGGGAGGCTGCAGCCAGGTGGGGTCAGTCTCTGACAGAACCAGAGGACACAGCCTCCAGCTACGGCAGGGAAGGTACAGGTTGGATATGAGGGAAAAGCTTTTCACCAAAAGAATAATAAAGTACTGGAATGCTCTTGCCAGGGAGGTGGTACAATCATCATCTCTGGATGTGTTTAAAAAAAGACTGGACATGGTGCTGTAGTCTGGGTGAGGTGTTGGGGCATAGGTTGGACTCGATGATCTGAGAGGTCTCTTCCAACCTACTCGTTCTGTGATTCTGTCATTCTGTGATTCTGTGATTCTGGGAGGTTTCCAGCCGGCTGGGAGAAGGGGACAGAGTCAAAGTGGCATCCTGGTGGAGGGGGAGGGACAGACCCTTCCTGGCTGGTTCTGGGTTCATTCCAGAGCCAAGTTGCCCTCCCCACATTGCCACTCCTCCCATGGCATCCCTGAGATGGCAAGGGCAGTGATTCCACAGTGTTTGTTCAGACAAGTCCTTGCAGATGGCAACGAGATCAAGGAGGTGGCTCTTCAAGCAGAGAATGTGGCCACCACACTGAGGGCTGATAAACCAAGAAACACTTATAATGTCTTGTAATTAACAAATAGTTGGCTTCTGATTGTGATGGGGTTAACTATAACATCTGTATTGTCTCACCCTTC
Organism: Geospiza fortis; assembly: GCF_000277835.1. Taxonomy (NCBI): domain Eukaryota; kingdom Metazoa; phylum Chordata; class Aves; order Passeriformes; family Thraupidae; genus Geospiza; species Geospiza fortis. The sequence goes on along the minus strand of NW_005054430.1, from coordinate 54,534 downwards.
ACATGAGACTGAATATGGTATAAAAATTTTTAAAATGCCTTGTGGTGTTGTGAGGTCCCCAGGACGAGGTTAGAGATGAGAATTTGACTCCATGTCAGTCATGAGTTTTTATTCATTCTTGTTAGGCCTTCTGATGTCTCCTTTCTCTTTCTTCAGTATAGTTTTAGTATAGCATTCTGTAATGTAATATAAAATAATTAATCTAACATAATTAATCTAAAAAATATAATATCAGAAAATAAGAAATCAGCCTTCTGAGAACCTGGAGTCAAATTCTCATCTCTCACCTCATCCTGGGGACCCTCACAAACACCACACCTCAAGAGCTGCCATCACACTTGGTTAGTGCCAGTTTGGAGAGGTCTGGAGTTAATGCCAGCACACCTTGTTATGTCTGAGCTGAGGAGATGTCCCCTAGAGAGGGTGGCCAGCCTGGGGCACCTCCTGGCCACACAGATGTGGATGTATTATGTATTATTTATGGCCCAAAAATGTATTTCCTGCGTTCCTTTTTGGCAACACCCAGTAGAATCATGCCCTTACAGCACCCTGGCTCTGTCTTCTCTCCACAGGCTGGCAAATCTAGAGCTGATATCTCACCCCTCCTCCAACCAGTTGGTTTTTTTATCTTTCCTTTTGCCAAGTTGCAACCTGTGTTGTGTAGTTGTGCTGATCCTTGTCTTGCACTCATAAATATTCAGTGTATGCTGCGGGAGGCTTTGGGCTGGAGCGTGTCACACAGCAAGGAGCCTGACTTTGCTGGGCACACAGCACTACAGGAGCTTCCCTGACCCTCCTCCCAGGGGATACTGCTCCCATTCTGCACATTTTTGTCCTTAAAATGCAAAAACTTCAGCCAGAGAAACCTTTGGTAGAACAGGGCTGAGGGGGGTTTGTGTTGGGGCAGGCAAGGTTTGCAAGCTTCTGGTACAGAGAAATTCTGAAATGATCTGAGATAAGGCACATGACTCCAAAAATGCACTTTTTTCCTTTATGATTGTCCCAAACCCAAAATATCCTCAGTTTTTGCCATCTGGTCCATGTCCCCTGTGCCCCCAGCAGTGCCAAACCTGACCTGTTCCATCCTGGCTGCTGGATGCTCTCCTTGGCAGGGAGGCTGAACGTGACTCGTGGCAGTGTCCATGTCCATGTGTGCAGCCCCAAACATTCTGTTCTGCTCTCTCCCCCGTTTGGGGCCCTCCTTTGGGGATTCCACATCTGCTGTTACCCCACAGCTTTCAGCTGATGTGAGGCTGCAGCCAACTTTCTGCTTTGGATTAAATTTACCAGGGGTTATAGAAGATCTTCTCTGTCCTGCGTCCCAAACTGGGATTTGGATGTATTACATTTAAACTGGGATTTGGATGTATCACAGAGTCACAGAAAGGCTTGGGTGGGAAGGGACTTTAAAGGTCATCAGGGACACCTTCCACTAGAGCAGGCTGCTCCAAGCCCCTTCCAGCCTGGCCTTGAACACTTGAAGGAGATATTTAGTGCAGCATAACTCTCAGGCTGTCTGTCCTACCTCCCCATCCTCTAATTTAGGGACTATCTTGCCTGAAGCAGATGAAATTTTCCCTCAAGTTTCCTATAAAATCACACGTTTTGCGGAAAGAATTGGGAATTTTATAACATGCGAACTGATTTAAAATCATTGAGTCATTGAATGGTTTTTCTTGAAACAAACCTTAAAAATCGTCTTGTTCCATCACCCTGCCATGGCAGAGATGCCACAGGTTGCTCCAAGCCCTGCCCAACCTGGCCTTGAACACTTCCAGAGGTTTTGAGTGCTCTGGGATAATGGGAGTTGGAACTGCATGGTCCTGAAGGTCCCTTCCAACCCAAACCATTCAATGATTCTGTGATCTCTCTGACAAGACCTTTTCAAAAGTTTGGTTTGCAGTGTATTTTTACTTCTTTGAAGTCTTGGAGCTCAGGCCTGCTGTCTCCAGGATGGGAGTTTGGGGCACACTTGTCCTTTTTTTTCTGCTTTCCTGGCTATCCAGAGAAGATACACTGAGTTCTGCTCATTTGTGATTTTATCATCTTTGTAGCATTTAGAGTGTGACCATCCCACCTTCCACCCCCACTCAGCCCACCTGGGTGAGAGATTTGCTCTGGCAGGTTTTCCATCTCCAAATCTCCTTGGCTGCCTCCATTTTGCACTTTAACAAGGAACAAGCACTTTCTAACAACTGCAGACACTAAACTCTGCTGGACTGTCAAACCATGAACCTGAAGGAGATTAATTAAATGCATTAATGGAGTTGCACAACAAGCTCTGGATTTGTCAGGTAAACTGTAAAGTGATTGACAACAAACCTGACTCATCATGACCCATTACCAAGGAGGTTTGGGAGCTGCAGGTGGGGATGGATATCACCATTCCTTCTCCATCTGTGTGCTGGGAGGTTCTTGTATGTCCAACCTGGGCAGGCATCCCTAAATCCATCATCTGAAGTGAAATTCCACCTAAATAGATTCACCCTGTGAATCTAGGAGGGGTCCTGTGTGGTTGCTGTGTAGTTTTTGGGGATCAGCAGAGGTTGCACAGCCTCCAAGGTATTTTTGCACATTGTAAGAGAAATCCCAAAGGGTGTTTTGGCAGGTGGTGTTACCTTTTCCATGGACTGTGCTGAAGAAAGGGCCTGGTGGTATTTGTGGTGAATTCTAGCAACTGCTCTCCATTGCCTCTCATTCCCTGTCATGGACAAATATCCTGGTGCTGTTTAATCATTCCAGGACGGATGCAGATGGAACAGGCTGGAGCAGAAACCTGTGACCACACAACACCACATTTTCCCCCCAAAAATCCTTGCCATATTTTTGCCCCCATGTGCACAGAAAATCACCTCCCATGGCGTCCAAGGAAAGAAGCAATTAAAAAATGCTTTGTTTTGCTGCAGCACTGAGAACAACAGGGTGCAGCAGGATGCAGCCCATGCCCCGGGATAAATGTCCTCAGGAGAGCTGTGGCTCCCTGGAAGTGCAGGTGGCTGCTAATTTGAACAGTATCCACTCTTTGAATGAAGCCAGCAGGGGTGAGGAACAGGGATTTGTCATTTCTAGGAGGTGGCTTTGGGTCCCTGCCAGCTCAGCGGGGTTGGGAAGCTCCTCTCATCCAAAGCAGCAGCTGCAGAGTCAGCCCCAGCCAGAACCTCCCCTGTGCATGGGGAGGCTCTCCAAAAACAGTGGATAATTGCGTTGGGAGACACCTGAGAGCTTGCCCAGCCCATCCCACTGAAGGCAGGATCCACTCTTACCCATATCCAGCCTGACAGAAGCTCCTCCAGCCTGTTCATCCACTTCCAAGCTCCCCAAACCACTAAAAAGCTTCTTCAGTGTCTCAAGCCAGCCTCCCTACTGCTATCCACAGAATCCCCACCCCAGACAGGGAGAAAGATTTATTTTCTTCATTTTTCTGCTCCACATTTGAAGCTGATTATTCTGCTTCCCCTCTAAACAGTTCTTCAGTTCCTCCTGTGTTGCCATGGATTTTCAGGCTCTCCAAGGTCCCCCTTGAGTCTGGTGCCCTGGAGTGCCCCACTCTTGGCCTTGGCAGCACCATCAGGGCAGCTGGACTGTGCCATGTGCCCACATTATTCCTGGGATTGGGGTCTGTATCTCCTGCAGCAGCTGATTTAAGCACATTTATCCCCCTTTTTCCTCAGTCCCACAGTGCCACCGAGTCCTGCTCTGACTCTGTTCTCTCATTTCTTGTTTCCTGAGAGTATTTGCCCTCCCTGAGTCCAGTCCTGTTTCTTTTTCCTTTTCCTGAGCTGTTTCTTCAGCTCATCCAGCTGCTTTTACATCCCAGGCTCTCCAGTGCTCTCACAGCCTTTCCTGATTTAACAACCTTCATCCTGGTTATCCAGGGAAAATCAGCCAGCCAAAGGGCTTGGGTGTCTTCCCACAGCCCCCAGGAGCTTGAGGCACCCTCCAAAAGCTCAGGCTGCCCTAGGTTGGTGCTCTCAAAGGAGGGATTGAATTCCCACAGCCAGCAGAAGGATGAGGTCTCTTGGAGATTGCTCACCTACATTTCCTTTCTCCTGCACCCCAGGGTGGGAAGGACTCCTTTGTTGGGATCTCTAGCTGCTCACAGTGACCCCGAGATGTGTTAGAAAGTCTCTTTTCCCAGCCTGGCGCTCGAAGAAGGAGTCAGAGCTCTTCTGTTCTCGGTCTCAAGGTTGTTTATTGTATCTTATCTATGAAAAATTTTCTCCTGCCCTGCCAAGGTCTGCTCAGCAGGACAGTTCCAGGCACTCTGCCTGCCCCCAGGGCAGTGTTATGTCTTTATACTAAAAACCACGTGTACAATATTTACAATAATTTCCAATACCTATCACCTGTGTTAGACAGTGAGCTTCTACTCTAAACCAATCTGTAAGTGCCACCATCACAGCAGAAGATGGAGGCCAAGAAGGAGAAGGAGAAAGGCTGGACATGCCCAGATTCCTCCATCTTGCCTCCTGAACCCCCATACCAAAAACCCTAAAATCTACTTTTCCACTCTGTGATAACTTCACTAATATTCTACTTAAACTGTCTTGCTGATCTTCATCTAAGGTTGGTAATTTGCTCCACGGGTCATAATCCAAACCACAGGGACGTCTTGGGCTCTGTGCCAGGGTCTCTGAGACCCCTGGCAGGGGTCTGGACTGCTCAGGACAGCCAGAGGGATGTCCTGGGTCCTGACACTCCTTCCCTCACCAGCAGCAGCCTGTGGCATCCAGGACTCTGGTTCCACACTCCCAGGATTTCCCAGCTAGTGGACAAGCAAGGAAGGATGGTTTTGAGGCAGGCAAGAGGATCTGGGTCAGGGATCCTGAAAACAATGGAGAGTTTTCCTCAACAAGGTGCCAAACACCCTTTGAAGTGTCAATCACATCATTTGGCATTGATTTTCCTGTAAAGCTCTCCCTGCTACTGCCCTCCCAAGAGCCAGGCTTTCTGCTGACAGGCTGTCTGGTGTGGGAATTTCGAGGATGTGCAGTGCAGAACTTCCACAACCTGCCTTGGATTTGGGTTTTTGGAATTGGGGCTACCCCTGCTCCCCAAATGAGAGTGTTCCCATGTCCTGCTGCTGCCCTGGCTGGGAACAGAGCATTGCACCAGTATGGGATTGGGTGCCTGGTCCTGGGGGCTCTTCTTGGTAGGGAATGGAATTTAGGAGGTGATTTTGCCCTTGATGCTGTGGGATAAACCCAGAAAACTTTCACATGGCACAACAGGGGGATTTTCCCCATGGCCTTGGATGGCATTGGACTGACAAGAGAATAGGTGTAGATTTGATATTAGGAAGAAATTCTTCCCTTTGAAGGTGGTGAGGCCCTGGCGGAGGTTGCCCAGGGAAGTTGCGGATGCCCCAACCCATTCAAGGTCAGATTGGATGGAGCTCTGAGCACCCTGGGCAAGTGGAATGTGTCTCTGCCCATGGAACTGGATGATCCTTAAGGTCCCTTCCAACCCGATTTTATGATTTTGATTTCAATATTTTTTCTTTTTTGCTGGACTCCCATCAAACCTCCAGATCCCTGTCCTCCCATCAAACCTCCAGATCCCTGTCCTCCCCTATTTAAATTACTTTTCACATCTTGTAGCAGGGATTCTACTTTTACTCAAAGCTGTGGATGTCTCTGCATTTAAATGATGACGTTTTATTTTCCTGGGACTGACAGCTGGGGAGTTCTAGGTGGCTCCAGCTTTATAATTACCTCTGTCTGTCTTGCCTGTGCATTCATGCACACTCACACGTGCACTTGTGCTCAAGAGGAAGCAGTGAATGCAAGGAACAGCTGGATCCACTATGTGACACGTCAGGAAGGATTGTTTTTCTTTAAACATCTTTTTATCTCCATCTCAATGCTGCTTTTCCTGAATGAAAAACCCTGGAAATCCTCAGCCTGTTGGGGGGAAAAAAAAATAATGGAGGTCTGCTAAATATTGGTTGTGTCTGTGTGAACTTGGCTCCTGCCTGGGGATTGTGTATCAAGGAGAGTTCCCCAGGGATTGGGCTCCTGGGATTCTTGTGAGGAGGATGCCTTCAGGTTAAACTTCATGACAGGCAAGGCAGAACAGCCCTAGGGATGGCTGGGATTGAACCAGAATTGTGTTTGTGCAGCATTCCTCCTCTTCCCTCTGTCCTTCCCACTCCCTGCTCCACCCCAGTTGGACTTCCTCATGTTCAACCAATCCTATCCTTTCATTGCAAAGACATTTGAATGTTCCATCTTCAGGCACGTGTCCAGCAGAGAGATATCTGCTGGTCAGAGAGACCTGATCCCCGTGGATGTCCTTCCTATTCCCTGCTCCATCCCAGTTGGATTTCCTCATGCTGAACCAATCCTATCCTTTCATTGCAAAGACATTTGAATGTTCCATCTTCAGAAATGGAGAAACCATCCCTCTCCAGAACATCTATGTCTCCAGCAGAGAGATATGTGCTGGCCAGAGAGACCTGATCCCTGTGGATGTCCTTCCCACTCCCTGCTCCATCCCAGTTGGATTTCCTCATGTTGGACCAATCTTATCCTTTCATTGCAAAGACATTTAAATGTTCCATCTTCAGGCACGTGTCCAGCAGAGCGATATCTCCTGGCCAGAGAGACCTGATCCCTGTGGATGTGTGGGCAGGCAGAAGCCGGGGCTGAGATTTTGGGAGTGAGATCTTTCCCCATTAGCCTGAGAGGCCGTGGAGTGAGGTTTGGAGAGTCCTCGTCTCGCAGTCTGTTTCATTTTCCTTTTAATGTGTTTGCTCTCTAATGTGTGTTGACACAGTAAATACACATGTTTGTGCAAACATCCCAGCTGAGGGCTGCTCTGGGAGCCCCTTGCAGGGGATGGGAAATGTGCCTGGCAGATGTTGAGAGCCTGGCATGCTCCACTCGTGCCAGAGGTGCTGGGAATGGTCCCCACTGGGAGGAAATCCATGGGACAGCAGGAGGAAGAGTGTTGGATTTTCTGGGTTCCCCAGATGGAGAAGGAAATGATGAATCTGACTCCATGTTCTCAGAAGGCTCATTTATTATTTTATTATATGATATTATATTAAAGAATGCTATACTAAACTAACTAAAGAATAGAGAAAGGATACAGACAGAAGGTTAAAAGATAATAATGAAAACTCGTGACTCCTTCCAGAGTCCAAACACAGCTTGGCCCTGATTGGTCATTAAGGTAAAACAATTCATATTAAACCAATCAAACAATCACCTGTTGGATAAACAATGTCCAAACACATTCCTAAGCACCAAAACACAGGAGAAGCAATGAGATAATATTGTTTTCCTTTTTCTCCGAGGCTTCTCAGCTTCCCAGGAGAAGAATCCTGGGCAAGGAGATTTTTCCAGAAAATATGATGGTGACAGAAGAGGAGGCTTTTGAGGGATGTTTTGGATTGCTGCAGAAATGCACAGGAGCCCAGTGCTGTCCAGGGGCAAAAAGTGTTCCATTGTGGATTTGAACTGGTGTTGAATGGGAGATGGTGAGGAAAACATGGATAAGGCTGGGGAGAGGGGAACTGGACAGAGGTCCCATGGAGGAGGCAGTTGGATGGAGATGGAGCTGAGATTGTGGGAAATGATGGGCAGAGCCAAAGCTTTTTGTGAGGTGCTGCCAAAGCTCCTTTCAAACCTAACGCTGGGTGTTGAATGGGGCAGGAACCAAGTTACCCCATGGAAGCGGTGGAGTAATCACCCCTGGCAGTGCTCAAAAAGCAAATAGAATTTGTGATCTGGCTTAGTGGGTGTGGTGGTATCTGGCTGAAGACTGCACCTGATCCCAATAATTATCTGATTTGCTTCTTATGCGTTTTGCTGCTTTGGAACGTGTTTGGAGATTGTTCATCCAACAGGTGATTGTTTCATTGGTTTCATGTGAATTGATGGTAACTTGATGGTCTTGGAGGTCTTTTCCAAGCCTAATGATTTTATTATTCTAATTTCTTCCAGATTCCCCTCACTGATCAATGTGCTTTGGCACCTGAATTGATTCTCAGAGTTCTCTGTTTATTCCCAACCAAAAAAATGCAGGAACCAGGGTAGTGGGGGGGCTGAAAATTGGTTGAATTATGTTAAAACTGATTCCATAGTGAAAATATAGAATATCCTGAGTTGGAAGGGACCCCCAAGGATCATCAAGCCCAACTCCTGGCCTTGCACAGACTCCCCAATAATCTCATTGTGTGCCATTTGAATTTAACAAGAAAAACAGAGATTAAAGCACAGTTCTTGTCGCAATAGGACACATTCAGCAAACAAACACTGCCCTCAAAATTAAGATTTTCTGCACTAGCCCATGCACACCTTGTAGCACAGGGAAGCCAGGAAAGGGAGAGATGAGTGAAAGTGAGTCTGGCCCACCTGTGAGAAATGCCAGACACTCACTCTGGCTGAAATTTGTCTCACCTAATGCTGGTCATCAGCACTGAATCGAAATGAGCTGCAGTTTATAGATAATGGAGAGAGACTGGCACCTCCAGAGAGCAATTCACTCCATCTGCCTGAGACACCTATTTAGGATGGCACAGATCAGCCCTTGGTGAAACCTGTCTCTTCCCATCCAAACCAGGGGAAACCTGCCTGGCTTATTAGGTGAGATGTCTAATTTTGGGGAGGACCATGTTAAACAAGATGAATCCCACATTTAGTGCGTGCCTGGAGGGCAGGAAGGTGACTCTGGTGACAGCAAAATGTCTCTGGAGCCAGCAGAGCCTGGCTGCTCTCTCCTCAGCTGTTTGTTTTCAGGTTGGCTTCCTTTTCCACTCTTTGCACCCAAAATATCCTGCTTTGAGCTGGGTTACTATGAGTGACACCTCATTTTGTCACAGTCATGGGAGTGGATGGAGCAGTGTTTATGACAAATGTGGAATTTGAAGGGTTTCTGCCACATTTCTTCATCCTTGAGGCAGCTCCTGCTGCTGCTGCCCAGGCTTTGGAAGGCAGGGAGATTTCACTGCTCCCATAATGGAGGCACAGAATGAGTGACAAGGAAGGGCAGAGTGGGACTGGCACAGGATTTGATCCCCCTCAACACCAGGGATGGGTGTGCCCATGGATTTTTCCTTGCTGCTTCCCTGCCCAGGTGGAGCTGGGAAGGCCAAGGGCAGTTTTTAACTCTTTGGTGCGGGTTAGAAACACCCAAGCCCTGCGTTAATTGGGCCATACAGGTGGTGTTTGAGGTGGGAATTGGCTGTCTCCAATCCCACTGATGTCCCCTCTGGGAATATTTCCTGAGAGTTGGCTTCAAACCTTCAGAAACACAGCAATTTGGAAATTTAGTCCATTTTTACATCTGCCATCTCTGGGCTTTTTCTCCTTCTAAACCCCCCTTCCAATCCTCAAAGCCCTTCTGTGCCAGGACATGCCACCAACTCAAACTCATGGATCATTTTGGATAATTTCACCTCTGGGGAAGAACTGACATCACCCTAAAATCCCCCAAATCTTCTGTGTGGGGGGCTTGGGGCAAATCCTGGCTGCAGCCCGTGGGACAAAGCTCTGCTCTGCCCACTGGGATCTCTGATGGGAGAACAGAGCAGGATGATTCCCAAATCATTGCTCCAGCTCTGGGACATCTCAGGGAATTGGGATCCCTTTAGGAACCCACTCCATAGAGCTGCTGACACCCTGTGGCTGTCGAGGAGAAACGCAGCGACTTTCACGGGAGGGTTGGGCAAATTTGGGCTTGAAAAATGTTCTTCCAGGAAAAGGAAAAAAAAGCGACTGTTCTAGGAATTAAAAAAAAAAAAAAAAAAAAAGGGGAAAAAATCCAGCAGAAATTTCCCAGCTGAAATTGGATTTAAAAAAGATCCCCCACGTGTCCTGCCACAGGGACAAAAGTGGCAGCTGGCTGCCAGCACGTGGCTGTCCCTGCTCCTCTCCCAAGGCCATGGGCTGAGGGCAGGAGGCTTTGAAGAGCTCCCAGTTTGGGGTGGGGAAAGGCCAGGGCCAACAGGCATATGAGACATAGCTGCTTCTTCACCAAAATAACTTTAACTCTTTCTCCTTCCTTCTCCTCGAATGGTTTGCCACAGGCAAGATGCTTCCACACACAATATTTCCCTCTTGGTGTTTTCCTTCCCAGCCTCCAAGGGGTCTGTGTGAAAACACCAGTCTCTCCCTTTTATAAGCCATCAACTCCTCCTCCTCCTCCAGGAGAGAGCAAGAAAAGGAGAGGAAGAATAAAAAAAAACAAAAAACAACAAAAAGAAGGAGAAGGAGAGGCAGGATCATGCTCTGCTCCTCGACACCAAAAGGGATTGGGGGAGTTGTTGGCCTGGGATAAAATTGGCAGAGTGATGAGTTTTCGCTGCAGCCTTTGAAGATGAGAGAAGCAGCTGATTGTCGTGGAGGGAGCAGGCTTGGCCCTTTAAACAACAAAGCCTGCAAAGATAGATAGCCCCAAAAAGAAAAGGCTTCACACTGCCTGCCTCTGTCACTGCCCCACAGAAAAATGTTCTGAAACAGAAATAGCAGCCCAGGGGGAACCATTAAGGGCAGGATGAGAAGCTCCAGTCTCCTGCCATGAATGCCGTGCCCGGGAGGGTGCAGGCAGTGGGAGGGGGCTGGCTGCTGGCTCCGGGGGCAGCTGGTTGGGGTCTGGCCCCCATCACCCAGGCTGGCACTGCCCTGCTCCAGGGATGCAGCTCCTGCTGTGCAAATGAAGCACCTGAGCCAGCCCTGGATTGCTCCCCATGGTCCCTTTTGGGGCTTGTCCTTTGTCTCACCCTGTTTTAAACAGCCTGGGAAGAGCTGCAGGGCTCAGGGCTGTGAATGATGCCAGGGGCCCAGGAGGCACCAAGCTTTAATGGCGCATCCATGATGGGGTTGTGCCTCCTGCATCCCTGGTGGGTTTGTCCCCCCTCTCTGGGACAGCTGGTGTGGCTTTTCATCCCTCTGAACTCCTTGGAGAGCGCTAAAATCCAGTGCTGGGGCCAGACTCAGCTAAAAAAGGGCTGAGGGGATCCCCAGACAGAGAGGGGGCAGCCTTTGGGAAGGTCCTGGGGCTGTTGTGGGTGCACTGGGGACAGAGGTGGCAGCGGGACAGCCACTGCAGCTGCGCCATCTGCTGCACACGTGGAGAAGCTCCGGCCAAAAAGGAGCATTTTGGGTTGGTCCTTTCCAAAAACAATCAGCAGTCCAGCCCCAGCCCCTTCTCCTTCCCTGTGATGGTGTTCACAGGGGTTTGAGGATGAGGGAAGAGATGAGGATCTGACTCCATGTTTCAGAAGGCTGATTTATTATTTTATGATATATATTACATTAAAACTATGCTAAAAGAATAGAAGAAAGGATTTCATCAGAAGACTAGCAAAGAATAGAAAGAGAAAGAATGATAACAAAGGCTTTGTCTCAGACTCTCTGTCCGAGCCAGCTGGACTGTGATTGGCCATTAATTAGAAACAACCCCATGAGACCAATCAAAGATCCACCTGTTGCATTCCACAGCAGCAGATAACCATTGTTTACATTTTGTTCCTGAGGCCTCTCAGCTTCTCAGAAGGAAAAATCCTAAAGAAAGGATTTTTCATAAAACATGTCTGTGACACTTCCCCTCCTTTTGCAGCAGAGGTTGAGGCAGAGCTGCTTTTTTTGCCATATCCCATGCACCAGGAAAACTTTTGATGCAGTTTGGGAAGGGTTGGTTTAATACCTGTTAAAAAACCTTTTTTCCCCTTCCTTTTCTGTCCTATGAGGCAGATCTGGAGAGAGAGAGTAAAACAAAGGAGCTCCAGGCACTTGTCAGTCAGTTTTCCCCAGGGCTCTGTGGAGCATCCTCAAGGGATTGTGATGATCTCCCAACCTGGGGTTGCTCTGTTTTGTTTCAGTTTTGTGGAAGCCTTTTCAAGGCTTTCCTTGAAAAGGAGATGAAGGTTTGAGAAAGAAAGAGCAAATGGCAATTCCTATAAAAAGTCTGTTTTTCAGAGAATCTTCAATATTGTAGATGTTTCAAGCTGTTGTTTGGGTAAGGTCAGTGTGTACCTCAAAATGCACAGGGTTTTGCATATTATGTCTCCTTAACTCAGGATTTCAGTACAAAATACCCCAAACTTTGGGAATATGAAACACCTGCACTCTCGCACTCTGGCAGCACTTCAAGGAAAAGGAGTCACTCCTATTTTGGAGGTTTAAAGTTCTGTTTTTTTAGCTGCAGTCACCAGCACACATGAATGTACTGCAGTCTCTGGTGCTGCTGGTGTGGGGTAACCTTGGAGGGAGAGCTGGGAGAGCTGGGGGTGCTCACCTGGAGCAGGGAAGGCTCCAGGGAGAGCTTCCAGCACATTGCAGGGCCTGCAGGGGCTCCAGGAGAGCTGCAGAGGGACTGGGGCCAAGGCCTGCAGGGACAGCACCCAGGGAATGGCTCCCACTGCCAGAGGGCAGGCATGGATGGGATCTTGGCAATGAGGAATTCCTGGCTGGGCTGGGATTGCCAGAGCAGCTGGGGCTGCCCCTGCATCCCTGCAATGCCCAAGGAAGGATTGGAGCACCCTGGGATAGGGGAGGTGTCCCTGGAATGAGCTTGGAGGTCCCTTCCCACCCAAACTGCTCTGGGATTCTGGGATTTGGGACACTCAGAATCCATCCCGAGGGATTTTTATGGAAAATGGGGAGAGAAAAGAGAGGAGAAGGGAAGGGAGACCCTTCATGGTTTGCTGAGATTCCAAGTGAAGCCCCTGGGTCCGTGAATGTCTTGGAGAGGAGATGGATCCAATGTCAGGCTGGGAGAGCTGGGAATGTTCCCCTGGAGCAGGGAAGGCTCCAGGGAGAGCTTCCAGCACATTGCAGGGCCTGCAGGGGCTCCAGGAGAGCTGCAGAGGGACTGGGGCCAAGGCCTGCAGGGACAGCACCCAGGGAATGGCTTTAAACTGAAGGAGGGAGATTAGATTAGATTAGATTAGATTAGATTAGATTAGATTAGATTAGATTAGATTAGATTAGATTAGATTAGATATTGGGAAGGAATTCCTGGTTGAGAGGGAGGTGAGGCCCTGGTACAGGGTTTTCAGAGAAGCTGTGGCTGCCCCTGGAAGTGTCCAAGGGCAGGTTGGATGGGGCTTGAAGCGCCCTGGCAATGGAACTGGATGAGATGAGATTTAATGTTCCTCCCAACCCAAATCACCCTGTGATTCCATGATTTGCTCCACCCCAAAGCTGCAGCTGATCATGGATACAACTGGCTGCTCTTAGGAGTGGTTCTGCTGAAGCCTTCAGTGCAGGGGGGGTTCAGCTCTGACACCCCTCACCTTCCAGCCCCTTTTTGCTGTGTCTGTGGTGTGGGAGGACCCTGCTGGGACACAGCCCATGCAAGGACAGAGCCAGGAGAGCCGTGTGAACGAGGGAAGGAGCAGCAGGGATGAAAGGAGCAGTAATTATGCATCTCAATGCCCTCCCTCCCCAGCAGCCCCCTCAGGTACATCTGATCCCAGAGCTTTTGTGTCCTGGCTGGCACTGGCTGTATTGATGCTGAACTCCTGACCTTGCTTTGTCTCCAGCCACGACCTGATGTCAGAGTGGCTTTGGGTCAGGTTTCAGCGCCCGGGTTACCCTGAGGTCCCAGAGGAAAGTGATCCCTCTGCTTGTGTGGGGGACATGATCCTGCTGTCCCTCCCTGCCCACGGGACAGAGGGGATGGCTGTGGAGACAGGAGGTGCTGCCCAGGCTCTTCTTCCATCACCTTCCCATCACCAGAGGTGCGGCTGAGCTTGCTGCATGCTCTCCTCCTTGATGGACATGTTCAAAATGGTGGGAAAATATCCAGTCTGGGAACCCTGGTGCAGTGCTGTGATCGTCTTAGGGGAGCAGTTTTTTCCCAAATTCTGCTGTCCAAATGTGCCAGGAGAAGTTTAGGTTAGAAATCAGGAAAAAATTCCTCACTGAAAGAGTGATTGGGCACTGGAATTGTCTGCTCAGGGAGGAGCTGGAGTCACCTGTTGGAACCCTGGCTGCTGAGAATTTGAGATTTTGGTGACCCCCAGGAGAACCCTGCATTGACCTGAGGCCTGGAGAAGCTTCCAGAATGGAATGATGGAACTGGGATTGTGGGTGTGCAGTTTGAACAGAAGTGTGTGATATCACAGCGGGGGAAACCCAGAGCTTAAGGGTTTAGAATACAGTAATAGATATAAAACAAGATGGAGGTTTTGGAGCAGTGCTGCTCCTTCTTCTTCACCTTCTTCTCCATGGTTTTGGGTGGTTTTGTGTAATTGGATAAAAAAATCCCCATTGTGGGCCATGGGTGGTTGGTTATTGGGTTAAAAGTGAAAATAATTTAGGTGTCATTTCTTAAAAGGCCTTGTAGAGAGAGAGATGGGGTTCCATTTTTAGTTTGTTATTGAATTGCTGCAAAACTCACAGTTTGTGAGAGTGTGACACAGATAAGAACTAATAAACATCTGAGTCCCAACAAAAAATATCATCTCACATATTTAATCCCAACCTTGGCAAAAAGAAGATGAACTCACCAACCTGCTGTCCCTCAATTCCTAATTATCCCAAAGGCAATCAGCAATTCTTGGAGTTCTGGCAGCTGAGAATTGGAGATTTCTGTGCTGCCAGGCACTGACCCCAAGAGAACACTGCATTGACCTGAGGCCTGGAGAAGCTTCCAGAATGGAATGATGGAACTGGGATTGTGGGTGTGCAGTTTGAACAGAAGTGTGTGATATCACAGGGGGGGAAACTCAGAGTTTAATGGTTTAGAATACAGGAATAGATATAAAGCAATTCTCCCCTAAACATGCCTTGTGCCTTGCCCTCTGTACCATGCAGCTCCTCAGGGCAGTTCCCAAATCCTTTGGAGTGCTCATGGAGGGCTCTGCTTCCTCCACGAGGCCATCATCTTCCCTCTCACACACCTGGCTTGGTGCTGGGTGTGCTTGGCTGAGAGGAAATCACTCCCTGCCGCTCTCAGCCCCTGCATTCCCACCTTTTGTTTCCCTCTGAACGGGAGCTTCACACTGATGGTCCTGGTTGCTGATTTACTGACATTAAAAATGGGCCTGCCACACTGTTATTTTTAAATTCATTTGAATTAGTTTTGGATAATTCAATCAAGGGGCTTGAATACACTTCTGGTTGATTCTGATTGATGTGCCAGGAACCCCTGTCATTAAGGGTCTGGGGATATGTGCCATTCTTGCGCTATTGGAGGTAATAATTAAAATTATACAGTGATAGAGTTGATAAGGTTGGAAAACACCTCTAAGATCATGGAGTCCAACCTAAGACCACAACTAAATCATGTCCCCAAGGGCCACATCTACATGGCTTTTAAATCCCTGCAGGGATGGTGTCCCTGCCCATGGCAGGGGGGTGGAATGAGATGATCTTTGAGGTCACTTCCAACACAAACCAGTCTGTGATTCTCTGAATGGAGAGGACCAACAAATAATGTGGGGGAAAAAGCATGAGAGACATCCCTGGGTCGCTAATGAGGGAGCAGTGGGAGGTGAGAGGAGCTCTTGGGGAGACAAAGGCTTCAATGAGATCTTAGCTGAGGTTGGCTGGTGGAAGAGCTGGGGCTTGCTGGGCTCAGTGCTGCTCATTTGGGGCTGGATGGGGACAAAGGAGGTCTGTGCTGGGGCTGGGCTGCACAGAGTTGTGTCCTTGGCCAGGTGTCAGACACAAAATCAGAGGTAGATTGGTAGCGTCCTTCAGTCTATGGGAGGTGAATCGAAGAGGCCTCGTCCATTGTTTCAGTGCTGGATCAGTTTTCTGGCTGCTTTCAAGAGAGGGGAGAAAGGTCAAATGTGAAGTTTTGTCCCCAGATGGTGCTTCCCTTTTATCTGAGGCAATATTGGAAGATAAGCATTCGTTTTCTCTTTTTCTCTCCTCCTTCTATTTTCTGTGGATAAACATAGATTATGAAGGTTAAAAAAGCTTTGAGGGATGGTTTTTTTTATCTGATATTAAGTTCTTAATAGGTCACCTTGGCATTGAGGAGCCCAGGAGCTGAAAGAGTCAGCAACTGAATCACAATAACCTTTTTGCAGAGCACAGCCCTGTCAGTGGGGCTGGGGCCCAGAGATATGTGGGACCTCATTATCTCAACCTTAGCCCCAGGGGTGTCAGCAGACAAAAGGGGCTGGGGACAGCTTTTCTGCCAGGTTCCCCTTTCCCCTGGCCCTGGAGATAACCTGTCCCCATTTTGCTGACAGGAATTGTTCCCATGACACCCACCCAAACCCAGTGCTCTCAGCGAGGGAGTGAGGAAAGAGCTGCGGGTCCCAGATTTCTCTGTTTTCAGTGATGCACTCACAGCCCATCACTCTGCAATTCTGAAGCCATTTAGCACCAGCATCTGACACAAATATCAGTGCAAGAACAGCCAATCTCACTTGACCGGTGATATCATCTCTGGGATACGACTTTTGATTTTTTTGATTTTTTTTTTAAGAGAAAGTGCCCAAATACTCAGCAAAGCAGGAGCTTTGGTCTGCCTCTCTTAAGTTTGAAAGGGAAATTGCAAATGTGTCTCTCTATCTCCAAGATTGAATGTGACAGGCTGTGATTGAGTTCGCTGCCCTCGCTGGCGCCTGGAGCTGCCCAGGGCCCTGCACCACCCGAGGTGGGGAAATGCCCCCCTTGGGATCAGATCCCCTGGGTTATCTATCCCAGGTCCTTTTGGAGGAATGCCTGTGGTCTCCACAGACTCTGCTGGGTGTGATAGGACAAAGGGTAATGGTTTTATCCTGAAGGATTGTTGATTTAGATGAGATATAAGGGAGTTTTTACAACTGGCTCGCGTTGTACAGAGAGCTGGTGGATGCACCTTCCCTGGAATCATTCAAGGCCAGGCTGCACGGGGCTCTGAGCAGCCTGATCCAGTTGGAGATGTCCCTGGCTGTTGAACCAGGTGCCCTTTAGAGGTGTCCCCTCCACCCCAAGCATTCCATGATTCTGTTTTTCTGTCATTTCAAGCCAGCGCACACGTACGCTCATCTCTCCATCACCCCTTGGTGATCACATCCTCAAGCCAGGAGGATGATCCTGGATGATCCAGGTGTTTCTGGGTGCCTCCACACCCCCTGTTTTGCCTGCCTGGATACCCTTTCACACTGCTGTGCTGACATGTGCCCTGCTGCCCGCGCATCCACGAGAATTCCCGCGTCTCCACTCCTGCCTCCCGTTGCCAAAGGGCAGCTGGCTCCCTCTCAAGTGCCACAGTGTGGTGAGGATCCGTGGGTGTCTCCAGGCTCTCCCTGTCTGGCCACACTCAAAGGACCCTTTGTGGTGCTGCCCTGCACCCCCTCCCCATGGCTCCCAACCCTTGGGGTCAGCGCGTTCCCGGCGGGATGAGCTCATCCCTGCGGGAGTCTGGTCCCTCAGCCCCGTGAACAGACACTTATAAAGGGCTTGCATTCATCATCCAGCCTGTCTTGTGGTGCATCTGTCTTCATTCCATCCCATATTATTCCCTGCCTTGGTTTTTGAGCTGTTCCACAGAAGGGTTTGTGCTCCGGGCCAGCTGTGTTGGGATCGTTGTGTCTGCTCAGTCCTGTTCACACACACTGGGTAAAATTTCTGAGGCAAAACTCTGAGTCTCTCTGATGTTGCAACTTGTCTGAATTATTTTTATCTAGGGTTTGAGCCCTGCTGAAGAGCTGACCAGATTTGAGGGAGCATTTTGGTTTCTGCAGCTCGCGAGCTGACACCCGTGCTTGTGACGGTTGTCACAAGGGTGTTTGGGGGTGAAGGAAGAGACGTAGATCTGGCTCCATGATCAGAAGGCTTGATTTATTATTTTATGATATATACATCTATTAAAACTATACTAAAAAGAAAAAGCAGGAGAGCTTTTCAGAAGCTGCCAACCTAAGAATAGAAAGTAAAGAATGATAACAAACCCCGCTCTCTCGGACACAGTCTGAGAAAGCTCTTAGTTCTGGATTGGCCATTATTTCTAAACATTCAAGATGGGCCAATCCAGACTGACCTGTTGCATTCCACAGCAGCAGATAACTTATTGTTTATGTCTGGTTCTGAGCTTCTCAGCTTCAGCAGGGAAAATCCTGAGAGAGGATTTTTCATAAAAGAAATGTCTGTGACATGTGCTCTCACATGTAAAAATTTAATTTTCATACTTTTTTTTCATTGTTGTTCCCTTAATCCCAATCAGAACCACTGTGACCCAAAGTAGTCTCTTTATGAAGAGCCAGGAGTGATGGCAATAACAGCCATAAATATTTAAAAGTTAGCAAGTTCCCAAACTATTGGCCTTGTGAAAGAAATTCCACCAGTTTGGGAGAAACAGAAGCACCTGAGTGGCACTGAGGTGACCTTTGAAATTATCCACTGGGATCATAAATACAAGCATCCAGCAGCAGGACCCTCTGTGTGAGACCTGAACTTTACCTCTGGGAATGTCAAACAGAGAATCCTTACTTTCCATGAAGGACCTGGAGTGGCTCTGCAGAGCACCCATGGCAGGATTTGTGCCTGAGAATGACCCATGGATGAACAGACTGCCCTGTTGCCAGTGGGACTGAAATCCTGCAGAGCTTGGGAGGCAGACACAGAGCCTGGATGGGCTCCTGTGGGGCAGGAGCAGAGTTGTCCCACCCTTGTCCCTTCCACAGGATGGTCAGTGGTGGCATATCCTTCCCTGATGGAGTTTCATTCCCCCAAAGCACTCACTCAGCTGGACAGAGCTTGTAAGAGCCTGAGGCCAGAAATTTGGATGTTAAATCTGATGGCTGGAGCATTCCAATGACCTCTTTATTTGGCCAGGCACAACTTGATGCAGACATTGTCCTTTAGAGATGCCGCTGATGCCAGCATGGAGTTTCCTAGGACACACCTGCGGGTCAACACCTTGAATACCCTCCTTTATTTTCCACTGATACAGGACAGAACACAGATTTCAGGCTAATATAACTTTAATTTTAGGTTGCAGGGTTGGGGTAAGTGGAGAACAAATGTCCAGGTGATGCCTTGAGAAGGCTGAGCTGGAGCAGAGGCTGGGCAGAGTTCCAGAATGAAGCAGGGATTTATGGAAAGGATCTCCTCCACGGATCCACCTTGGGCAGCACAAGAGCCCAGCCAGGGCTGCACCCAAGATGAACCAAAATGGCCCCAAAATGCACGAGCGCTCCCGGGGTCTCTCCCTGGGATCAGTTCTGCTCCATTTGCATCTTGCAGTTCATTGTCCCATTCCAGCTTTAGCCCCTGCAGTCCCACCCTGCTTGTTTTTCTCTCTCCAGCCCACGGGGTTTGTGCTCTTGGGCTGAGATTTGGGTCATTTGTTGTGGTATTTGCTGGGTCCCCAGGATGAAGGAGGAAATGATGAATCTGACTCCATGTTCTTAGAAGGCTAATTTATTATTTTATGATATTATATTATATTAAAATATAAGATAATATCATAAAATCATAAAAATGCTATACTAAACTATACTAAAGAATACAGAAAGGATACAGACAGAAGGCTAAAAGATAACAATGAGAACTCGTGACTCTCTCCAGAGTCACAGTACAGCTTGGCACTGATTGGCCAATGAGTCAAAACAATTCACATGAAACCAATGAAAAATCACCTGTTGGATAAACAATCTCCAACCACATTCCAAAGCAGCAAAACACAGGAGAAGCAAATGAGATAATATCGTTTTCCTTTTTCTCTGAGGCTTCTCAGCTTCCCAGGAGAAGAAATCTTGGTGAAGGGATTTTTCCAGAAAATATGACAGTGACAATTTGTCCTTGGTGCCCAGCTAGAGCAGGAATTGTTTCGTCTCCCTGCTCTGTGCAGAGAGCTCACCATCCCATAATATGAAGCCAAGACCCACACATTAAAGTGGCACAGAATGCGAAAAATAGAAAAGCTAAACCTGAGGCATCACAGAACAGAATGTGAAAAATATAAAAGCTAAACCTGAGGCACCACAGGGTCTGTGGGAAAAAGTGCACCCCAAATGTCTGGGTCTAGGGTGGCCACTGGCATCAGAGCCAGGAGCTGAGGAGGAGGAGGAGTAGGAACAGCAGGTTTGGAGCCCTTGCACTGATCACAGCCCTTGGTGGGGACTGGACTGCAGAGGCCTCACTCAGCCTGGTGCCATAGGTGAGTGCCAGCAGCCCGTAATGGATTGCCTGGCAGGGCTCAGAGCTGAACACGGATGCTTGGCAGGCCATTACCTTGAAAAATGAGCTGTGCCGAGCTTGCCTTGTGTTGTTACAAACTAATGATTTGCATTGATTAGCACACGGCTCATGAGTGTCTAATTTATCAATCAGGGAGCGCCGGGGGAGCGCGTGTAAACCACGCTCTCAAAAATGATGTCATCTGTCAAGGGGCTCCTGCATGCGAGAGCTGCACATACCTGACAGCTCTCCCTGCTGGGGGACAGGGACCTGCTCATGTCCTTCCCTTTCCCTCTGCTTCCAGCTCTGCTGTTTCACTGTGGGGTGAGCCCTGCAGTTCAGGTACACTTCAAGCTGTAATTGTTAATTTTTATGGTGCTGGGAGCAGCAGTCAGATACCCGCTGTGTTAGGTGATGTCCAAGCTTGAAGAGAAAGTCATTGTTTGTAGGGAGATAGAATATAAGAAAATAGTGTAGAAAGTAATCTTACTCCTAAGGAGCTGCAGCTGGGCCAATTATCAAAGATTAGGAACAGGCCTGACTTTAACAGGCCACAGCTGTACCCAGTGAGAAGAAGAGTGATATAAAAGAGTAGGTTGAGTTGTTGAGAAGGGAACTGGAGTCAGTTGGCTGCTTTGTGAAGGAGAGAGTCAGTGCTCTGAGGAGCTGCCCACAAGACCAAGAAGGTGAAAAACTTCTGTGATAGGAGACAACAGTGTGGAACCCCTGTGATAAGATGACAGCAATTCTTTCACTTTGTCTAATTTAATTCATAACTCCATTGCAGCCAGGTGTATGTCTTGCAATAAATGTTAGTGGGGATTTACAGTGGGATGGGACAGCAGTCCTGTGCTGTGGACTGGGAGCAGCAGTCAGAAACCCACTGTGTTAGGTGATGTCCAAGCCCAGAATGAAGGGCTTGAAGAGAAAGTCAGCAAAAAGGGGATCTCTGTCAGCTGGGAGTTTGTCTTCGGGCTTGAAGGACCCTCTGGCCCAAAGTAGCTGGCTTTAAGCTGATAAAAGGCATATTTAGATTGGATATTAAGGAGACATTCTTCCCTGTGAGGGTGGGCAGGCCCTGGCACGGGGAGACCAGAGAAGGTGTGGCTGCCCCTGGATCCCTGGAAGTGTTCAAGGCTGGGCTGGATGGGGCTTGGAGCAACCTGGGATAGTCAGAGGTGTCCTTGCCCATAGCAGGGGGTGGAATGAGCTGAGCTTTAAGATCCTTTCCAATCAAAACCAGTCTATGATTTCAGTGGATCCCACTGTGCTGGATCTGTGTGAGACAGTGACCCACCATGGAACCACAACACCCAGGAGCTCTGTCAAGGTTTGGTGACCCACGTGTCTCCAGAAAACCAAGCAGATGCCCACCAGCATCTTGTCCCCTGTTTCTCTTGGGCCTCCTGCAGCAGGAGCCCTCTGCACTGGCTCTGCAGGGTGATCTCCTATCCAGCAGCCAGGCACAGCTGTGTTTGACCCAATTTTCCAGGATTACACCAGAGGTCAGTGGGTGACTCCAGTGCAGGGATTAAACCCTGTGGCCCTGCCCAGCGCAGGCCCTGTGCCCCCTGGCCTGGGGTGGGGATTACACTGCAGTGCCTGCAGATGATCAGGATTAGCCAGCAGTTATTCTAGGAAAGCTGTCTTCTTCAAAACCCTGTATTGCTGCTGGGAGAAAAGGCCCTGGGGGAGAGCTGAGGAAGAGCCATTCTCCCTGGCTGTTGATGTGCTGTAGGTGCAGCAAACAAGCCTTGTCTGCTGAGAACAAGATTTGTTCTGTGAGATTGGATTTGATGATCATGGAGGTCTTTTCCAACCTTAGTGATTCTGTCACATGAGACCTCCTGGACAAAGGAAATACAAGCCAGGAACCTGATGGGATTGCAAGGCCAACCTGCTTTGCTGTCCCTTCTGTTTTGTGGGGTGTACTTAGGGGCACCTACATTTTGGGAGAGTGACTTTTACCTGGGTGATAGTGATAGGATAAAGAGGAACTCTTTTAAACTAAAAGAGGAGAGATTTAGATTAGATATTAGGAGGAAATTCCTGATTGTGAGAGTGGGGAGGCCCTGGCACAGGTTACCCAGAGAAGCTGTGGCTGGCCCTGGATCCCTTGGGAGAGCCCAAGGCCAGGGTGGACAGGGCTTGGAGAAACCTGGGACAGTGGGAGATGTCCCTGCCCATGGCAGGAGGTGGAACTGGATTGTCTTTAAGGTAATTTCCCACCCAAACCATCCCATGACTCTCCTGTCCAGATGAACTCTCCCCTCTGCTCAGAGTGGCTCCTGTCATGACACTTTGGGTTCTGGACAGCACTGAGAGCAGGAGCTTCAAGAACACTGTAAACACCAGGGTTTCCTGGTGTCCACATGGCTGGAGGTGCTCTGAGACAGGAGCTTCAAGAACACTGTAAACACCTCAACATGGCTGGACGTGCTCTGTGTTTGGATGGGCTGGCATGGTCCAGGCACACAGCACTTTAAAACATGTGTACAGGAGAAGAGAGAGAGCTGCTGACTGAGGCAGGAGTTAAGGATACCTCATGCCTTGCTTTTTCAATTAGTGTTTCTAAAGGCCTTTAGGATCGGTGGATAGACAGGGCTATTGAAATGCCATGTTTTATTAGGAATTGATCTCCTGTTAATAGGCTTTAGGCAAATTAGAACAGATTATTTTACTGGAAAAAGAAGGGAAATGGGCAGAACATGGAGTGTCACCAGCCCCTTCCTTGTCTTTGCTGAGATCAATAGAGCTCCATAATGAGACCTAAATCAATGGAAAAGCAGGAATAGGTGATCATCAGAAGGGCCTGACATGAGCTCATGCACTGCCTGCTGTGTCCTTTCTCCCTCTCCATGCCAGGAACAGCAGCCAGCAGTCCTGGCATCCTCTGGGGAACATTAGGTTCATAAAACAGGGAGGAACTGCTATTGGAAAAGCAATGAAGTATTAGTGGCCCCTGTGCAGTCATAAGGCTCTGTCTGGGCCCTTCTCAGAGCAGCCTGGATTGATGTGCTGGGCTCCAGGGCTGCTTGGATCCCCTGGAAATGATGTTTGGAAATGGTGTTTGCAGATCCTTAATCCAATAGTGAGAAATGATGATGGTGATTTCAGTGAGATGCCCTGCAAGGAGGAGAGGCAGGGACAGCAAAGGAAGGCTGCCTCAGAGGACCAGCTTTGTCCTCCCACCTCTTGCTTTCCCTGCCCAAAACATTTTCCCTACTTTCCCAGGCAGTACCACAGTCACAGTCGCTCCCTTGCACCCTGGCAAATATAGCAGGGCCTGATTCCATGACCTGAAGGATTTTTCCCTTTGAAACCCACCCTTGCAATCTTCCTGGCAGCCCATTTAATCCCTTCCTTGTGGAACTGGGGCAATTTCATGGCTAAAAGAAGCCACCAGCGTGACTTGAGTGAGAGCGGCTGGAAGCACTGGGGCAGGAGGTGATGAATTCCCTGGAACTTCATCAGCCCAGGGGCTGCTGACGCTGCACAAAGAGCAGAGTGGTGGGGAGGGATGGCTTGGCCGAGCGTGCCATGGTTCACCAAGCTCCTCTTCTGCTTGGTTATTCCTTTAATTATTTGTAATGACTCTCATCCACCCAGCGTCTGCTCCTGCTGCCTGCCTGGCCGGTTGTGATTTGCTCCCCACCACGCTCCCAGCAGCTCTGGATGTTTTTAAAGTGCTTTATATAGAGATATTAATTAAAGGGGACCTTATTTTAACTGTGGTGGGCCGGGAGTGATGGTTTTAGAGGAGCAGGAAACAGCTGAGCCCAGTTGGCACAGTGGAAATGATCCTTTTTTTAAATTTTGCTGCCAGAGACCAGTCCAAGCTGCTTGGACAAATAAAATAGAAGTGAGGTTGTAGCAGGAGATTGGGTTAGGAGTGTGTTTCTGAAGTGAGTCTGAAGATAATTTTGAAAGGACACATTGCACTAGATCAGGCTCCAAGTCCCATCCAACCTGGCCTTGAACACTTCTTAGGATGGGACATAAAAAACCTCTCTGAGCAACCTGTGCCAGTGCCTTTTTCTTGAATAAACCAAAACTGGACCATGTTAACATGCTCCAAACACTGATTCAGTCTACAGGATCAGGCTTTGATGGGCCTGGAGTAAAGTACATCTGTGTGGATGGGTTTTAGCAGGAAATGTCACTTTATAGGAAAGCATAGAGGTGCTAACAGAGGTGTGTGGCCCTCTCTGAAGGCAGGTGTTTCTGTCACTGCTGAGCTTAAGGATATTTTCTTTTTTGCCACAATCATGATTTATCTTCCAACAGAGGCACCAAGTGCTTGCTGCCACCAATTCCTTTTGTCCCCCAATCCCACTGCTCTTTCCTTGACAATTTTTAGTCCATCCCCATGATTTGGAGAGGGTTATTATTGTGTCCCTCCCTTTGATAACTACGTGAGACCAACCTCTCTGTCCCTCTTAGAAGTGTGATTGAGGCATCTGCCACCAACTTGCTGGGGAAACTGTCCTCGAGCATCAGCCCCCTGTGGATCCCTCAGCAGCTGGGGAGGCCCAGATAAGGCTGAAAACCACCAGCCAAGTGATGGAAGGTATCTTTTACCTTCTTTCATCTACCAGACCCGTGGGCTGCTTGCCAGGGATGCCTGTGGGTGTAGCCATGGCCAGGGTGGGAGCTCAGAGAAGGCCAGAGCCTGTGTCTTTAAAGATTAATGGTGTTGTTTGCTCATTAAGGAGATCGTTTTGAAGCCAGAACATTCGAGTGCAAGCATCTGTTTGCTACTGGGAGAGGATATTTATTGTCTGATACTTCAATGGATGTAAATAAACAGCCAGCCCTAGATAATGTTCAGACAAACAAACAAACAGCTGCCAGAATGGGTCCCTTGGTAGTTGACCTTCGGGAAGCATCACGCTGATGTTTTAATAGCAGCCAAGCCCAGTGAGTGAAGCCTTCCAGGAAGAAACAGGATTAATGTGCAGCCTGAGAGTGCTGGGAGCCTCCCACATGTCTTGGGTTAAAGGAGGACAAGGGAGCTGAGCTGAGCATCTGGGGCTCTGAGGGGTGGGCATGTCCAGGACAGACATTCAGAGAGGGAGCGCAGGTGGATGATCCTGTTGTGGAGGTGATGGGGGTGTTTGGATTGTGGGTTGTGGTGGACTGGGCATTTTAAGACTCACACGTGGTCCTGGAGCCCCCTCTGTCACTTGTCCCCCTCCCTCTTGACCTGCTGAAGAGCTCATGGTTCACAAGCAGCTCCAAGAAGCAATCCCAACTGGACTGTTAGCCAGGTTCTCATCTCCCACAGCCCCCAGAAAACATCTTGGATATGGGAATGCCCATCATTCAGATGCCAGCACCCCAGCTCCAGGTGGGGCTTGGGGCTGGTGCCAGCAGAGAAGAGCAGGAGCAGAGGGAATGGGTGGTATGTTCTTCAAATTCCCTGCAGCTGGAAACTTGTGTTTCCAAGCAGAGATTGCGTCTGGGTCACTGAGTTTAGTGGTGATCACCTGCAGGCTTTGATGGGAATCCCAACTGGACTGTTAGCCAGGTTCTCATCCCACAGCCCCCAGAAAACATCTTGAATATGGGAATGCCCATCATTCAGTCAGAAGAAAACTCCATCCATGCCAGCACCCCAGCTCCAGGAGCTCATGGTTCACAGGCAGCTGCCAGAAGCAATCCCAACTGCACTGTTAACCAGGTTCTCATCTCCCACAGCCCCCAAAAACATCTTGAATACGGGAATGCCCATCATTCAGTCAGAAGAAAATTCTGTCTATGCCAGCACCCCAGCTCCAGGTGGGGCTTGGGGCTGGTGCCAGCAGAGAAGAGCAGGGGCAATGGGTGGTGCGTTCTTCAAATTCCCTGCAGCTGTAAACTTGTGTTTCCAAGCAGAGATTTCGTCTGGGTCACTGAGTTTAGTGGTGATCACCTGCAGGCTTTGATGAGAATCTTCCCATTTTTCCTTCACAGACTCTCTGATTTTTCACCAGCCCAAGTGCCCTGGTTCTAGCAGGAGGCTTGGAGCCAGGAATAAATCTCTAAGAGAAATCCCAGTTGTGTTGTCTAGTGCTCAGGACTGTGAAGAATGTGCAGGGAAGGTAGAGATCCTCAGGACTCTGTGCCTGGGGTCCAACATAAGAAAGAGAGTGTTTAAGACAGGTAAAGGGATGGTTGGAGTTAGGGGCTGCAGTCTCCAATAATCACCTCACTGCTGGCACAGGGCTCTCACAGGCTGTGCAGCGTGGGTTGGTGTCTGCCAGATTTTCTGGCCTTTTTCTGAATTTTCCTTTTTATTAGGTACTAGATTTAATGGAGAGAAGGCTTTCTGCATGTAGAGCTGTTGGGCTGTGGGTGTGTGACACGTGTGTGTGTGTTTGCACATGTACAGCACGACGAGCCCTGTCCCTCCTTCCCTCCCTCCCCCTCTGCCAAATAATGACTTTTCAGGCTATTAGGCCAGCAATAGCTGTTAAATCACTTCCGAGTAGCTCTGCATTCCTGGTGTGAAGCCTCTGCAATCTTTTACCTGCACCAAATGCACAGGGGAGATCCCTGGGGGCTGCGCCTCCTGTCTCCATGGTTTGTTAACTCCTCTCCAGCCTGCCTCTTCCATCTCCGTGCTCTTTCCCCTCTAATGGGGCCTGGCAAAGGCTGAGGACAGCGACTGAGCCCTGGGGTGATAATTGGCTGTTTACATATCTGGCAGCCTGCAGATCTGACCATGGTGGCGGTGGAAAATCAAGGTCAAAGTGGAGATGTGAGGTTTGTTTAGCACAGGGATCAGCAGAGAGCGAGGATGCTGTGACAGGAATGAGAAGCCACGAGGGATTGAGGGGAGGCAGAGTGGAGACAGCAGAAAAAGCTCCCTGAGA
>NW_005054430.1:24182-27558 GCF_000277835.1 Geospiza fortis | reverse complement strand
GGGGGTATTTGGTGTGTTTGGAGCAGAGCCCCAACAGGGAGCCTCCTGTGCTCCTCAGCCTGCAGCTCCTCCTGCCTGCTTCCTTTCCCCTGCCTGGCCTAAGGAGAATGACTCAACCCAAGCCTCTTGGCATCTTTGCCCTTGACCTCATGGATGATTTCCATCAGGGTCCATTTTCAAGAAGGAGGAACTCAGAGGAGCTGAATTTCCCTGTGAGGGGCCACAGAAATGAGCAATGCCCCTGCTCCCAGGCAGCCAGAGCTGGTGGGAGTCAGGGATGTTCAGTGCTGGGGTTTAGGCTCTGAATTCTTTGTGTGTCAGTGATATTCAGCGCTGGGCTTCAGCCCCTCAATTCCCTGTGTTTCAGTGATGTTCAATGCTGGGCTTCAGACCCTGAATTTTTTGTTTCAGGGATGTTCAGTGCTGGGCTTCAGACTGAATTCTTTGTGTGTCAGTGATGTTCAATGCTGGGCTTCAGACTCTGAATTCTTCATGTTTCAGGAAAGTTCAGTGCTGGGCTTTACGCCCTGAATTCTTTGTGTTTCAGTGATGTTCAGTGCTGGGATTCAGTCCCTGACACCTTGGTGCATCAGGGATGCTCAGTGCTGGGCTCGATGCCCTGACCTCTGTGTGTGCTGATGTTGGACGTGTGTTGCTCTCATCAGCAGCTCCATCAAGATGACAAATTAACTGCAAATCCTCCGCTGTCATTGGAGCAGCCCAGCAGCCAAGGCCAGCACGTGCTCCCACTTCTGGGGAGTCTGATGGATAACAGTAGGATCTGAGCATCCCTGAGCACCCTCCACACCCTTTGCTGGCACAGAGAGCCCCTCTAAGTCCTTTCTGCTTCATTTTCCTTATCTTTCCTGGGGAAATAATATTCCTTTGCTGTCCCACAGCAGGTGAGTAGATCAAGGAAGGACAAAGATAACAATCTGTATATCACTGCTGTCCTTTACTCATACAGACTTTCCAGACCCTTTATCATTCCCTCTGCTCCCTTCTCTTTGACTTTCCAATACAGAAGATGATTCAGGCTCAGTTTCTTGGCTGAGAGGTTGATGCAGAAGGAGCAAGCTCAAGGGCTGTGCCAGGGAATAGTGGGAACAGGTCTTGACACCATAAGTTCTCCACAGCTTGTTATTTCCCTTGGATGGGAAGGGTGCTTTTTGCTCAGCTACCCAGCTGCAGGCTGGGAATCTTTGGTCAGGAAGGAATGGAGATAGTGTGGGGCAGGAGGAAGATCTACAACTTTGTTTCTTTTAGGGAAAGGTGCTGTGGTGTTTGTGTTGCTGCAGGATGGAATATTTTCAGGCAATGAAAGGCAACACAGGGGGAACAGAGGGAGATAAGGAATGTGGAAACATGAAACATGTTTCATGAAACATGAAGCATGTGGAAACATGAAACTCTGAAACATGACTGTGGGGTTTGCTGCTGTACAGATCTTCACAAGGTTCAGGAGAACTCCTGAGAACAGCTGTTTTATCATGACTTGCTCTATATTGGAAGGAATTGCAAACCTTCTCCAGCTGCTTTTGAGCCCAGACTCTAGAAATTGTTTTTAAGCAGGCAAAGAAAAGTCTGTAATTTTCTGCATTTGCTTCTGCATCACTGCATCACTGTCAGGGACAGACTGGGACTGTGTCTGGTTCCTCCTCATAATCCCAGTTATTGATGTCCCTAAGTGACACCCTGTTATGAGAGGTGTCTGGAATCATAAGGTGCCACACTGGTGCAGGACTGATTTCAATACCTGATATATGCAATCAGCAAGAGAAATAGTATGTGTTGCACTGAACACTATGCAATAATAAATTGACTCCTGGAACATTAGCAATAAGAGCAATAATATTATCTGAGTGGCATTCCAGTGAGTCACTCCTGCAGATTTGTGTGGTTTTTTATCTTCTGCTCATCACCACCACAGATCTTTCCCTCATTGCCATCATTTTGAATGTGGTGGATTTGTCCAGGTGGTGACAGGAGGGCAGTGACAGTGCCAGATAAAAGCCAGCAGGCTCTGCATTGTTCTTACAGTGCTTTTGTGTTGATGGGACCAGCAGAAGTGATGAAATCTGCTTTGTCCTTTTGGTGGGGAGGCTGGGAAAAGTTCACTTTTTGTTGACAGTTGTTGTCTGAAAGACCTGGGGCACAATGCATTTGTCCAGTGATTATTTTGTATATATATAATATATATTGTATATTTATTTATTTATATATATATCTATATATACATATGTAATATATATATGTGTATATATAGATAGATATGTATATATAGAAATAAATATACTATATATTCTATATTATATATTGTATTAAAATATATATAATAATACAATCTATTATATATTGTACTATAATATATAATATATATTATATATATCTACAGATATACACATCTATTTTTGATAATATATAATATATGCATATAGTATAATGTGTATATATCATATATAATGTATAATTATGTCTAAAAATAAAGATATAAAATATACAAAGTATAACTAATATAAATATAATTAAACATATAACTACAAACATAAATAAACATGAATAAACATATGAATATAAATTTAAAAATAAATATGTAAATATATAAAATATATAAATATATATATAAAGGGTTTTTTTTGTATATATTATAAGCAGATATACATTACTGTGAGGATAGTGAGAGAGAAAGTTTCCCAGAGAAGCTGTGGCTGTCCCTGGATCCCTGGCAGTGTCCGGATTGGACAGGGCTTGGAGCAACCTGTGATGGAGGAAGCTGTCCCTGCCCATGGCAGAAGGTTGGAATGAGATGGTCTTTAAGGTTCATTTCAACACAAATCATTTTGTGGTTCTTTAATTATTTGTTTTCAGTGGAAGGAGGGAAAAATCCTCATGTTCTCCCTCTGTTCTTGTTGTTCCTGCACAGATCCGTGTGGATGGCACCGCCAAGAACACGCTGGAGTACGAGATCGTGCAGGTGGTGGACACTGGCCCCATCCTCCGGGACATGGCCTTCTCCATGGACCACGAGCACCTCTACATCATGTCTGAGAAGCAGGTAAGGAACTCCAGGAGCTCGTGCTGCTTTATAGACCTTTCAGCTCCATCCTGCTGTGGACATCAGGGTGCTCATGATTTCTGCCAGCGACCACACTTCCCACAAGGATGGGCTCTGTTGTCGATCTCGGGGTTTTTATGCCATAAACCCGTGGCATTTACATACTCCTGTGATATTGAAGGGCCAGGGGCACAGAACTCAAGGGGCAGGAACCACCCCTAGAGTTGTTTTGTCCTGCTGGCTGCTGGACAAGGAGTTGCTGCTGCATTGTTCTCCATTCCCACCCAAACTGTGGCTGCATCTTCCCCCGAACCACGGAAG
>NW_005054430.1:7604-9795 GCF_000277835.1 Geospiza fortis | reverse complement strand
AAAGAGGAAAGGCTCCTGCTCTGGGGGTATTTGGTGTGTTTGGAGCAGAGCCCCAACAGGGAGCCTCCTGTGCTCCTCAGCCTGCAGCTCCTCCTGCCTGCTTCCTTTCCCCTGCCTGGCCTAAGGAGAATGACTCAACCCAAGCCTCTTGGCATCTCTGCCCTTGACCTCATGGATGATTTCCATCAGGGTCCATTTTCAAGAAGGAGGAACTCAGAGGAGCTGAATTTCCCTGTGAGGGGCCACAGAAATGAGCAATGCCCCTGCTCCCAGGCAGCCAGAGCTGGTGGGAGTCAGGGATGTTCAGTGCTGGGGTTTAGGCTCTGAATTCTTTGTGTGTCAGTGATATTCAGCGCTGGGCTTCAGCCCCTCAATTCCCTGGGTTTCAGTGATGTTCAATGCTGGGCTTCAGACTCTGAATTCTTCATGTTTCAGGAAAGTTCAGTGCTGGGCTTTACGCCCTGAATTCTTTGTGTTTCAGTGATGTTCAGTGCTGGGATTCAGTCCCTGACACCTTGGTGCATCAGGGATGCTCAGTGCTGGGCTCGATGCTCTGACCTCTGTGTGTGCTGATGTTGGACGTGTGTTGCTCTCATCAGCAGCTCCATCAAGATGACAAATTAACTGCAAATCCTCCGCTGTCATTGGAGCAGCCCAGCAGCCAAGGCCAGCACGTGCTCCCACTTCTGGGGAGTCTGATGGATAACAGTAGGATCTGAGCATCCCTGAGCACCCTCCACACCCTTTGCTGGCACAGAGAGCCCCTCTAAGTCCTTTCTGCTTCATTTTCCTTATCTTTCCTGGGGAAATAATATTCCTTTGCTGTCCCACAGCAGGTGAGTAGATCAAGGAAGGACAAAGATAACAATCTGTATATCACTGCTGTCCTTTACTCATACAGACTTTCCAGACCCTTTATCATTCCCTCTGCTCCCTTCTCTTTGACTTTCCAATACAGAAGATGATTCAGGCTCAGTTTCTTGGCTGAGAGGTTGATGCAGAAGGAGCAAGCTCAAGGGCTGTGCCAGGGAATAGTGGGAACAGGTCTTGACACCATAAGTTCTCCACAGCTTGTTATTTCCCTTGGATGGGAAGGGTGCTTTTTGCTCAGCTACCCAGCTGCAGGCTGGGAATCTTTGGTCAGGAAGGAATGGAGATTATAGTGTGGGGCAGGATGAAGATCTCCTACAACTTTGTTTCTTTTAGGGAAAGGTGCTGTGGTGTTTGTGTTGCTGCAGGATGGAATATTTTCAGGCAATGAAAGGCAACACAGGGGGAACAGAGGGAGATAAGGAATGTGGAAACATGAAACATGTTTCATGAAACATGAAGCATGTGGAAACATGAAACTCTGAAACATGACTGTGGGGTTTGCTGCTGTACAGATCTTCACAAGGTTCAGGAGAACTCCTAAGAACAGCTGTTTTATCATGACTTGTTCTATATCGAAAGGAATTGCAAACCTTCTCCAGCTGCTTTTGAGCCCAGACTCTAGAAATTGTTTTTAAGCAGGCAAAGAAAAGTCTGTAATTTTCTGCATTTGCTTCTGCATCACTGCATCACTGTCAGGGACAGACTGGGACTGTGTCTGGTTCCTCCTCATAATCCCAGTTATTGATGTCCCTAAGTGACACCCTGTTATGAGAGGTGTCTGGAATCATAAGGTGCCACACTGGTGCAGGACTGATTTCAATACCTGATATATGCAATCAGCAAGAGAAATAGTCTGTGTTGCACTGAACGCTCTGCAATAATAAATTGCCCCCTGGAACATTAGCAATAAGAGCAATAATATTATCTGAGTGGCATTCCAGTGAGTCACTCCTGCAGATTTGTGTGGTTTTTTATCTTCTGCTCATCACCACCACAGATCTTTCCCTCATTGCCATCATTTTGAATGTGGTGGATTTGTCCAGGTGGTGACAGGAGGGCAGTGACAGTGCCAGATAAAAGCCAGCAGGCTCTGCATTGTTCTTACAGTGCTTTTGTGTTGATGGGACCAGCAGAAGTGATGAAATCTGCTTTGTCCTTTTGGTGGGGAGGCTGGGAAAAGTTCACTTTTTGTTGACAGTTGTTGTCTGAAAGACCTGGGGCACAATGCATTTGTCCAGTGATTATTTTGTATATATATAATATATATTGTATATTTATTTATTTATATATATATCTATATATACATATGTAATATATA
>NW_005054430.1:0-7263 GCF_000277835.1 Geospiza fortis | reverse complement strand
TATATAAATATATATATAAAGGGTTTTTTTTGTATATATTATAAGCAGATATACATTACTGTGAGGATAGTGAGAGAGAAAGTTTCCCAGAGAAGCTGTGGCTGTCCCTGGATCCCTGGCAGTGTCCGGATTGGACAGGGCTTGGAGCAACCTGTGATGGAGGAAGCTGTCCCTGCCCATGGCAGAAGGTTGGAATGAGATGGTCTTTAAGGTTCATTTCAACACAAATCATTTTGTGGTTCTTTAATTATTTGTTTTCAGTGGAAGGAGGGAAAAATCCTCATGTTCTCCCTCTGTTCTTGTTGTTCCTGCACAGATCCGTGTGGATGGCACCGCCAAGAACACGCTGGAGTACGAGATCGTGCAGGTGGTGGACACTGGCCCCATCCTCCGGGACATGGCCTTCTCCATGGACCACGAGCACCTCTACATCATGTCTGAGAAGCAGGTAAGGAACTCCAGGAGCTCGTGCTGCTTTATAGACCTTTCAGCTCCATCCTGCTGTGGACATCAGGGTGCTCATGATTTCTGCCAGCGACCACACTTCCCACAAGGATGGGCTCTGTTGTCGATCTCGGGGTTTTTATGCCATAAACCCGTGGCATTTACATACTCCTGTGATATTGAAGGGCCAGGGGCACAGAACTCAAGGGGCAGGAACCACCCCTAGAGTTGTTTTGTCCTGCTGGCTGCTGGACAAGGAGTTGCTGCTGCATTGTTCTCCATTCCCACCCAAACTGTGGCTGCATCTGCCACAGACACAGGAAGGTGTAGCACTGAATGATTTGGCTCTAACTGGAGTTTTTGGAGAGGCTGGAGCTTCTTTGGGACACTGGGCAGGAGTGCAGGACTCTGCCAGCCAGGGTGTAGGCCAAGTTTAGTGTGGTGTTCCTGTTGTGTTGTCAGCATTGTGATTGAAAATGCTGGCAGCCAGATCCCAGGGAAGGAATCTGGGTATTCAGCATGGAATCCTGGCTGATTTCAGTGGAATTCATGGCCTTGGGAAGTTTGCTGCTTGGGGTGGGAGGAGGAGATACTTTTACATGAAGAACTCACTGTTTATACTTAGTCCTGTGGGTGTGCAGGATTACTTGAGCTATCATACCTGGCTGATTCACAGATGCTCGTGAGAAGCTTTAAATCCACAAAAAGAATGGGAGCAATGAGGGGTTGTGGTGGGTGATGGCAGTTGTTGTCCTGCAGTGGAGGCCAGCAGTCTGAGTGGGACTTGTTCACCCATACATGTTCAATGATTTATTAAACAAGTATTGCTGGTTATATTTTTAATCTACAAGTGCCATTTCTTCCTCCTGCACCACTTAAAATCAAGTGTTTTGTGATGTTTCCAACCATTTCCCTCTACTGTACATATTTATACCTGAAATTTGGTGTGAGGAGGGGAGCAACTCTGTAAATTCCTCCTGATTAAAGAGGCTGAGAGATACCATAACTCAGGAGAAAGGACAGGATGACAGAGATGGGATTCATTCTCATCTGCTCCATGCTGGGCAAGGATGGGATTTTGCTTCCAGTCCTGAAGAGAAAAGAAGTTCCAGTCACTTTTTGGGATGGGGTGAGAAGCTGGAGGCAGGTGATGCCTGAGCTCCTGTAAGATTTTCAGCATGACACCATTCCTTTCCTCATCTTTTTGCTGTCTGGGCCCTTTCTTTTTCCTTCTGCACAGAGCGGGGCTCCTTGAGGGCCAAAGCCCTGGAGCAGAACAATGAATGCACCAATAACCAACGCAGGGTTTTCAGGTGTGCTCAGTGTCCTCTTTGTGCAGCCCCACCTGAGGTCACTTCAGATGTCAGAACCCAGGACATTGCTCTGGCTGCCCTGGGTGATTCCAGACCCTGGCAGGGGATCAGAGACCTTGGCACAGAGTCACAAACACCTGTGCCTTTGATTTTAGCCCATGGAAACAATTACCAACTTTGTGTGAGGAGTTACAAGCCACAAGGGTTTGAGTAGAAGATTCCAGACCCTGGCAGGGGCTCAGAGACCTTGGCACAGAGTCACAAACACCTGTGCCTTTGATTTTAGCCCTTGGAAACAATTACCAACTTTGTGTGAGGAGTTACGAGCCGCTGAGTTTGAGTAGAACGATAGTGAATTTGTCACAGGGTGAAAAAGTAGAATTTTGGGGATTTAGAATGGGGGTTCAAGAGGCAAGATGGAGGAATCTGGGCGTGTCCTGTCCTCCTTCTTCTTGTCCTCCGTCTTCTGCTGTGATGGTGACACTTCTGGATTGGTTTAGGGTAGAGACAGACTGTGTAACATAGGTGATAGGTACTGGAAAATTATTGTAAATAAAGCACAGGTAGTTCTTGGTATAAAAAGCCAACACCACCCCAAGGGCAGGGACTGTTCCACAACTCGACCTGCTGGACAGATCTCAGCAGGTCAGAGAAAGAATGGAATAGATAAGAGCAAATAAACAATCTTGACAAGCTGAACCAAGGAATCTCAATGACTTCTTCGGTCACACGGCTGAGAAAAAAGACTTTTAATACCTTGGGGGTCATTTCAGCCACAGAAACCTGAGACTCAGACACCACTGCTGCCTTTGCCCAGCCTTTCAGATTTACAGACACTCCCAGGGGCTGTCTCAAACCTCTGGGAGAAAGGGCAGTGGGACAGCAACCTTCTTTCCCTCACATCCTTAAAACATGAAATCTGGAACAAGAAGAACAATTTGTTTTTCCTCCAGAAACTTCCAAAAACTTGTTCTTGCTGGTCCATTGACTACCTGCACTTCCCTGACTATGACAGCACAAGCAGGTTCATTTTGGGCTTGGCTGTTCCAGATCACAAGTCAAAGCTGGTGTTTTTGGGACCCCAAGCCCTGTAGAGAGCTCTTGGCACCTTAGTTAAGGTGTTTAGGGCATGGGTTGGACTTGATGATCTGAAAGGTCTCTTCCAACCCAGTTATTCTGTGATTCTGTGAGCTCTGAGCCCCCTGTGATTTATCAATCATCTCCTCCCACCCATCTCTGACGCCCATGGGTGTCTCTATGAGAGATGCTGGTGAAAAAGGCAGTGGCTGTTGTTATTTAAAATCTGATGTGAGCCTGTGAAACACTCAGCACTACATAAGCCTTTGCCCAAATCTGATTTGATCTGAGGCAAGCGATGTGAGTGACAGCGCTGCCATCTCAGCAGTGCAGTCACTACCTGTGTGCTCATGACAGAACACACTTTAATGCTGGAATAAATTAACATTTGGAGAGCCTCAGTGAGTGGGTGCAGGGGTTTGCCTTTGCTGGAGGCAGGATTATGGAGAGGCTGCCCTTGGGGAGCAAATATCCCACCCACTCTACAAGCCATGAACAGATCTTTTATAAAAGGGTGAAATCTGACTTATCAGAGGTTTTCACTGCCCACAGTGGTATTGGGGGATCTGTGGAGATGAGGGACAGGGGGGGTGATGACTTAACCTGACCTTGTTTTAAGATAGACAGGCACCAGGGCTTGTGCTATCCCTGGGGAAGGAGGAGGTTTCTCCTTGTTTTGTTTTTTTTATTTTCCTCAGCTCAGCCCTGTCTGTGCCCCAGAGATAAGAGTGGTTCTGTTATTACCTGTGCAGTTATTAAAAGCTGTTTTCGTTGAATCATTGAATCATTAAAGTTGGAAAAGGCCTCTAAGATGACCAAGTCCAACCTTTGACCAAATACTCCTGTGCTCACTGAACCATGTCATGAAGTGCCACTTCTACTTGTGCTTTGAACACTTCCAGACATGGTGAGCCCACCACTGCCTTGGGCCTCTTCTGTGACCGTGTTCACAGGGGTTTTTGGATGAGGGAAGAGACGAGGATCTGACTCCATGTTTCAGAAGGCTGATTTATTATTTTATGATATATATTATATAAAAAGTATACTAAAAGAATAGAAGAAAGGATTTCATCAGAAGGCTGGTTAAGAATAGAATAAGAAGGAATGATAACAAAAGCTTCTGTCTTTGACTCTGTCCGAACCAGCTGACTGTGATTGGCCATTAATTAGAAACAACCACATGAGACCAATCACAGATCCATCTGTTGCATTCCACAGCAGCAGATAATCATTGTTTACATTTTGTTCCTGAGGCCTCTCAGCTTCTCAGAAGGAAAAATCCTAAAGAAAGGATTTTTCA
The DNA here is from genome assembly GCF_000277835.1 of Geospiza fortis. Classification (NCBI taxonomy): domain Eukaryota; kingdom Metazoa; phylum Chordata; class Aves; order Passeriformes; family Thraupidae; genus Geospiza; species Geospiza fortis. Next base: position 3,129 of record NW_005054430.1, on the reverse strand, counting down.
TAAAAGATGTCAGCAACACTCTTCCACTGTCAACCAGTGCCTCTTCCAATTCCAACCACTCTTTCACTGATGAAATTTTTTCCTAATATCCAACCTGAGCCTGCCCTAGTGCAGCTTGAGGCCATTTGCTCTTGTCCTGTTTGTGGTTACCTGGGAGAAGGCACAGACCCCACCTCACCACAATCTCTTTTCAGGGAGTTGTGAGGAGCAATGAGGTCCTCAGTGACTGTGAGAGTTGAAATGAGAGATGTGGGACTCCAGGGGCTCTCCAAAATGCAGTTTATTGTATCCAAGGTGTCACAGCAGCCCAGGCTGGTGGGTGACAGAGCTGTGCCCACAGCTGTCAGCTCCAGCTGCAGGCAGGCCTGGAGACCCTTTGGTTTTGGTTACAGTGCATTATTTACTTTTCTTTGCTGAGCATCTTAATGCAGCAGAACCAATCTATACCTGAACTATTATCTATAGCCTATCATAAGTACTGTAATTACCACATTCATGTTACTGTTCTCCAATCACTAAAAGTTAGTACATTACAGTTTAAGCTAGAAGTTGTTTTTCAGTTTTCTTGCAGTGGAAAATTCTGAGACCTTTTTTCTACTTGCACCATTTGCTGCCTTGTTTGCCTGTGCTACCTTTGTGCTTGGTAAAAACATCTTCTTGTTTGGGGTGGGTTTATCCTTTGTTCTAAGCCATAAAAACCCCTTCTAACTAACACAGCCTTTGCCTCCTTGGTATCCAGTGAGACTGGCTCAGCAATTCTTTTCTTCTGTACCAAAACTTGCTTCCATCTCTAGTCCTTCATCAGACTCCACATTTAAAAATTTAAAAATCTTTCTGCCAAGCACAAATATCTGTGAGACCTTCTTTTCAAACTTTCATCCTTCCCAACAACTGACCCTCCTTTTCTCCAGGCTAAACAGCTCCAGCTCTCTCAGCCACTCCTCACAGGGCTCATGCTCCAAACCTTATGGTTTTGCCAGACTTGGCTCCACCTCTCACAAGAATGGAAGCCCCTGTGACAAAGCCAATTTCTCCAGCTTGTCCCAGTCTGGCCATCCCAATTAAAGAACATCCCTTTAACCTGGGACACCTAAAAAAGAGCTGTCACTAAATCTGGATACAAGGAATGTCTTTCTCATGCTGCCGAAACAATCCCCTGGCCTTTTTAAGGTCAACTTCTGCATGGGAGAGTTTTCCCCAGGGACCCTGGGGGTCCTTGGTTTGCACATGGGGGTTTTCCTCTGGAGCTGAACTCCCTGGGCTCCAAGGGAGATGGAACCCAGCTCAGCCTTGTGGTCTGTGGCTGAAACAAACCCTGCCTTGCTGTTCCTGTGGGCACTGAGAGGTGACAAGCAGCCTTGCCCACTCGATCAGAGGTGCAGTGCTCTGAGGAGCAGAATGCAACAGCTTTTCACTGTTATCTAGAAATATATATTTCATATAGACAGTGATTGAAGGAGGGAGAGGAGATTTGTCACTGAAACCCAGAGACAGAGCATACAGAGGTCCCATCATTTCCCAGAGGTGTGGACATCTCTGTGTTTTAGGTGTGAATGTGTTTCAAGTCCCTGTTGACAGCACAGGGAAGGGCTGGTGCGCACATGGGAACTGCCAGGATGGATCAGGAGCTCATCCCTGTAGCTCCAGCCTTTACAAACACCCTGAGGGAGCTACAGCCACTATCCCAGCTTGCTCCAAGCCTCATCCAGTCCAACCTCGGACCTTGCAGGCCTCCAGGGGCAGCCACAGCTTCTCTTTGCAGCCTGTGCCAGTGCTCATCACCCTCACAGCCAATAATTTCCTCCTAATGTCCCATTTAAACCCACTCCCTTTGTCTGAAGCCATTCTCCCCCTGTCCTGTCACTACATGCCCTGCAAACAGCTCCTCTCCACATTTCTTGTGTCAGTGTCCTGGAGGCTGGGGCTGTTCCTTTCTCCTTTTTCTGTTTCTGGAGTGCAGAGGAGCCCTGTGCCTCACATGCTGATCTCAGGGGATGAGGAGCAGATGGGAAATGCAGGGGGAACAGGAGGGTCTCTGCTGCAGCTTCTCTGCATCTTCCCTGCTCCTCATCACACATGCCTGGGCTTCCTTCCCTTGCCTCATCATCCCTGAATGTCTTTCTCTGCCCAGCTAAGAAACTCCCTGGAAGTCCTTGCAGGGATGGAGATAATTCTTCCACCCCTTTCTCATTCTCCCTGCCTCTCCCTCTGATCCTCTTTAGCCCTTTCCTCTCCTTTCCAGGCTTGCACTTGCTTTTCCAGCCCTTCTGTGCGACCGTGTTTGCAGGGGTCTCAGGTTGAGGGAAGAGACGAGGATTTGACTCCATGTTTCAGAAGGCTTGATTTATTATTTTATGATATATATTATATTAAAAGTAAATGATATATTAAAACTATGCTAAAAGAATAGAAGAAAGGATTTCATCAGAAGGCTAGCTAAGAATAGAATAGGAAAGAATGATAACAAAGATTTGTGGCTCAGGCTCTGTGTCTGAGCCAGCTCACTTTGATTGGCCATTAATTAGAAATGACCAAAATGGGCCAATCAAAGGTGCACCTGTTGCATTCCACAGCAGCAGATAATCAATGTTTACATTTTGCTCCTGAGGCCTCTCAGCTTCTCAGGAGGAAAAATCCTAAGGAAAGGATTTTTCATAAAAGATGTCTGCGACACTCCTGACTTCCTGCCATCCCTGTTTCTCTGCTCTCCCAGCTGTCCCCACACTGCTGTCTCCTTGTTCCCTTGCTGCTCAAGTGTTGACACACACACAGAGCCCAGCTCTGCATGCCAGGAGGTGCAGGATGCTCACTCCCCTGTCCCACCTTTCGACGGTCACCTCCATCACCCCTAAATAACTCTGTTTCAGCAAGTTGGGCTCCTGGGTCTCTCCCAGCATTTTTCAAAGCTCATACAACACATGGAAGCAACTCCAAGCCAGGAATCTCAGCCCTTCCTTTTGATACAGAGGGATCAAAGGGAAGAGCTGCAGGAAATAACCTTAAAGGCTCAAAATCCAGAAGGTAAAGAGAAAGTGTCAACTTCATGTTATTTCAGTCTCATGGTTTTGAGCTTCCTCTTACTTTTGCTTTACTGAAGGTTAGGGAAGACTGTTCTGCAACCAGGTTTTG
>NW_005054429.1:2049903-2050511 GCF_000277835.1 Geospiza fortis | reverse complement strand
TGTCTGTGTTTGAACTGGTGGGGGAGGAGGGGGTGTCACCCTTCACCTGTGGTTTTAAGGGTATTGCTTGAAGGAAAACCTGCCTTTCCCAGGGTGTTAGGGGTATCACAGGGCTGTCAGGGAATCCTGTGTTCTATTTTAAGGGGAAGTGGAAAAATATTGTTGTCGTACTATGGGTTTGATTTGAGGGTAGCCCCCCAGTTTTCATCATCCTAAGGTTTAAATTGAGGGGGCAGCTCTGTTGTCCCTCATTTTAAAGGGTTTTAATTGAGGTAAAAAAATCACCCTTTTACCATAATTTGAGGACAACCCCTTCTTTTCTGCTATTCTAGGGGGTGAAATTGAAGGAGAGAATACGTTTATTTGTCCTCGTTGAAGTGAGGCGCGGCACCCCCTGCGGCGTCAGTTTCGGGGTTCAATTGCAGGAACCTCCAGCTCTCGCAGCGTTTGCAGGGTTGCCGCTGCATTTGAGGGCGTTTCTTCTGCCCGTGGCCCGGCACGGAACGTTCCCACTCGGGAGCGCTCCTGGCACCGCCTGGGCAGTTGCTGAGGCGGACGGGGAATTTGGCGCGGCAGTGCCGGAGCCGCGCCGGTGCGAGGCGTGCGGA
>NW_005054429.1:2046308-2049816 GCF_000277835.1 Geospiza fortis | reverse complement strand
TTGTCAGCTTCGCAGCGTGCTCGCCAAAGTCACTGAAAGGAGGAGAGGGGAAAAGACCCAGCCCCGACTGCGCAGGCTTTTTGTCTGCGGCCTTTGTTGGCGCTGCTCTGTAAGCGAGCCACAGCTTTAAATAACACCGTGGGCGCCTTCTGGAAACAGCGCTCGATGCGTTTCGCGCTCTGCCGTGAGTCCTCCGCATCTGTGCCCTTCCACTGCTGTGTTTGTCCAGTGGCAGGGGCGGAGGGAATTGCGGAGGGGGTGTGGCGAAGGTCTTTTTAGCGTGGGGATTTTGGTAGTGGTTTGTTTTTTTTGTATCGGAGTAAAGGTGAATAATTTTAGAAGAAGAAATTACAGTTTTGGCCAATTTTTTCGTTTTGGCTAGTACATGAGACGTTAGGTAAAATAAGTAAAAAATGGATTTTTTCTGTTGTTTGTGTAGTTGAGAGAGGATTTGGGTGAGGATGATAGAGGATAGACTATTATAATATCACTTTAGGGCGTTTTATTTTCTTATATCGTCGGCTGATTGCTCGAATTAATATATTTTAATTGTATGTATACATTTATATATACATACAAAAGGTAAAGATATATTACTGGCAGTGCTGTTTAAAAAATAGTGGCATTTATATGTGGTTTTTATTCAGCTTTTTTTGGTGGTATATAGTGTCCTGTTCTTGAAGGTTGAGTGGGTTTTGTAGTATAGGGTAGAGATAATTCATGCTGTATATGTATAAAATATTGTAAAAGTCCAAAGTTATGTCTTTGACCACTCTGTCTGGGAGCAGAGTCTTATTTCTATTCAATCAGTTCCTGGACAACGTTAATATAGTATTGGGTCTGTTAACGTATTAATGAAACCTTCCTGGGCCATGATTGCTGACTTCCCTGGCATCTGCACCTGGGAAGATTGCATCTAAACCTTCCTGGACCATGATTGCTGGAATGTCTAAGCTACTCACCAAGCCTGCACCTGAGAAGATTATATCTACCGTGCTCAAGAACTGGCTCACTCTGCTACATATGAATACAGACTCTGCCTAGATGCTCAGACATTCGTCTGGACCCCTGGACCTACCTTTGTCTTTTCCTGCACATGTATGGATTCAGTTCTACATGTGAAGAGACACAAAGAAACGTTTGGTCATCCCTGCCTCAGGCAGAATAAACTGTATATAAACTAGCTTCTTGAAGCATTCGGGGTGAATCACTGGAGAAACGCTGTCACTTTGTCAGTTGGTTCACCTGGTTCACCCAGTGCCTGCACCTGGGGCTGACGCTGTCTTGGCTGTGGTGGTCTTTCGAAATTCTATTTTTTGTTATCGATCTAATAAATATTTGTTAAATTTTTTATAAATTTGGCTACCAATGTGATCATTTATAACAGGTTTCATTGATTTCTTTTGGTGTTTTAGTTTATGGAGTGTTTTTTGGATGGGAGTTACAGTATTTTGAGCAGTTTGTTGTTGCTGGTGGTGTATTGTTGAGGTGGTAATTGGTATTTGTTGCGGTGTTTTTAAGATGAGTTATTATAGATGGTTTTAGATAGTTGAGGTCAGGTGTTTATTTGTTTACTGTATTTTGGGTTTATAGTAGTTATTTTAAATGTTTTATTTGAGATTTTTGGGGTTTTGAAATATTTGTTTTGGAGGAAGTTCATGTTTAGAATGTATGAGTTTTCAGGTTATAATGGAATTTTAAAATTTTATTTTTAGCAAGTCTTTTTAGGTTTTATTACCAAATTTTAGGTTTTATTATTTAATTTAATGTCATCTTCTGTGTGCTTTTGGAAAAGAAGGGGATTAAAAAAACACATTTGGGCTTCCTCTATTGATACCTAACCAGGTATCAATAGTCATCAGGAGATGTACTTTGCAGATAGTTACAGGAATACTCTCTCTTTTTCCAGTGTGACTAAACTATTAGGCAAAGGAATTCAGAATTAAAATCTCTGATATAGATAGTAGCTGGATTCTAGAACTTGAGCAGAGGGTTTTCAGGCACAAGCATAAGTTTTGATTTGCATTCAGTTTGTGTGGGTAGTCTGACCCTTTTCCAGTTTAACTGGATATTGTGCTTATGGAGGCATTACAGAAATTTTATTTTTTTTCTTCTGCAGGACTTCATGTTTCCACTGATTAACAGTCTTTACCATTTTTGTACTCCATTCTGCTCAAAGCAATGGGTTTAGTGAAATTTAAACTGTATGTTAAGTATACAGGACAAATGTAAATGGATCCAGGTCTAATAATAGTTACATATATTTGTAACTAACAATAATGACTTTATATCCGTGTGCAAGATGTTATGTGTGAGATTAGATACAAGCCCAAACCAGCAGTCAGTTCCACAGAAGCTTTTAATAAAAAGAAATTTGAATTAAAGTGTGCAGAAAAGTATACTATACAAGTGGAAAATATCTCTTCCCTACTAATGAGTAGTATAAAGCACAAGATGTCTTAACAGTTATAAATTGCAACATTCACACCATTTTTATATGGAAAATAACGCAGTTATTGCAGAGCATTATGAATGTAGGTATTAATCTTTCCTCAGCTTTTCCCTCTTTTATTGCAAAGACAAAAAAAAAATTCCTCATATTTCCAGAATTAATTATTAAAGAAGGCACTGAGAGATTTAATTACCCCTAAACCCAAATTTTGTTGGAGTATTTAACGAGGTCATAACTTTGACAATAACATTTCACTATTTAATAAAGAGGACTACATTCAAACTGCCCTATGACAAAAAGGCCTAATTGAGTTTTAGCCGATTATTCAGCTGATATCTGTTCTTAAATGATAAGCAGGAGCTATGGAAGTGTTTGCAAACTGATTTTAGGTCACAGAATCATAGAGTGGACTGGGTTGGAAGGGACCTTAAAGGCCATCCAGTTCCAGTCCCCCTGCCATGGGCAGGGACACCGTCTGTTGTCATCATACTGCAAAAGTTCCATATCTTCTTGGTGGTTTCTCATGGGCAGCTCCTCACAGCACTGACTTCAGCTCTCTTCACAGCACAACCAACAAACTCCAACTCTCTTCTCAAGCAGCTAACCCACTCTTTTATAGCACTCATCCTCATTGGACACCTGTGGCCTGTTAAGGACAGGCTTGTTCCTAATGTTTAGTAGTTAGTACAGCTTCAATCCTCAGAGGTGAGATTACCTTTTGCACTATCTTTATTTTCTTACATTCTATCTCCCCACAACCGTTCACTAAATCAGGTTGCTCAAAGCTCCATCCAACCTGGCCTTATTTTAATTCTTCGGTTATTTAATTCTGTAGTTGTAGTTCTATTGTGTTACCCTTCCAGGAAGAGACTAGGATTTATTTGACTTGGAAGGGACAGTTTGAAAATACAGAGTTGAACAGAAGGATTTGGGGGTGGAAGAGTGGCTATTTTGTCCAGCTCACAGCATGGTGAGAGGCATCCTGTTAACTCTGCAGCTGTAAGAACGGTGAAAAATAAACTCGGTGAACATGTTCTTGGACAAATTCTTTCTTTT
>NW_005054429.1:2020430-2046272 GCF_000277835.1 Geospiza fortis | reverse complement strand
AGTTTGGCTGCAGTCATTTCTAGATTGGATTCTGAATAAAAATCATACTGAGTAGAGGAAAACATCCTAAAGACCTATTGGAGGTGGGTATAACAAAAATGGATTTGGGTTTAGTTGCCACATTTTTGTCACATGCAAAGTCAAAAGCCACTTCTGCTTTGTAGTTTCTAGCCACCAAGCATAATCAGCATTCCTCCTTTTGACTTTACTCAAAAATCTGCTGTAGAGACCTTAGATCTGTACATGGCCTCTACATTAGGATTTCTGATAGGTTTTCTGATCCCGTCTGTGACCTCTACACTGAGAGTGATTTATCTTCCTAACACACAGGAACATTAATATGATGCATTCTTTGGTAGGTTTATAATTTCTGAGCTTATGGACTTGGGCATGTAGGAAAAGTTATTTGTGGCTGTAATAATCAAAACATGTACAGTGGGATATAGAGAATACAGCCTCTGTTCAACGACATCATGTATTACAGCAGAGTCCTACCTAGAAAGGTGTGAATTTAAAAATAGCATCATGCCAGTGTTTTGGGGGTTTTTTTTGATAGTGAATTTTAGTTATGATCTATGCAATAAAGAATGCATGTCTGAAAATAAAGAAAGGTGCCTGTTCATAACAAAATTTAGTTAATGATATTATTTTCCTTTTACCTTTCTAGCCTTCTTGGGAGGGCAGGTAGATATGTAGAGGCAAAGGAAGGCATTGTGATCTGCAGTCAGTCCAGTGAAATTATAATCTTTCAAGCCACTTTGCACACTGCTTTTATAAAAGCACATAAACGTACAGACATAGGAACGTATTTCCTAGATTCAAAGACCAGGGCACAGATAAATTTTGAACAAAATTTATATGAACATAATGATATGAACAAAATGTTTCTTAGCTTATAGAAACCAAAAATATATTTATGACAGACTCACAGAATGGTGTGGGTTGAAAGGGACCTTAAAGACCATCTCGTTCCACCCCCTCTGCAATAAGCAAGGATACCTTTCACTATCCCAGGTTGCTGCAAGCCCCACCCAGTCTGGCCTTGAACACTTCCAGGGACTGGGCAGCCATAGTTTCTCTGAGCAACCTGCTGCAGTACCTCAGCACCCTCACTGTAAAGAATGTCTCCCTCATATCTAATCAAAACCTACCCTCTGTCAGTTCAAAGCCTTACCTTGGTTCTATGACAAGCCCTTGTCAAAAGTGATGTCAGTTTCTGAAAAGAAGACTAATATTTTTTAATATTGCTGTTGTGATTGAGGTTAGATAATCTATGTTTTGCTCATTCTAGTCAGGAGAAAGCTCAATCCCTATTCAGGACCCTTTTCCTAAGGAGCTGGAGCCTTGACATGACTACATCCCAGTCTGCATAGGCACCTTCCAGGTGACGGGTCACTTCTGAACAGGATGGGTAGCCTTGGCGACCGTGGAGCACACGCCAGTTATCAAATGTCAGTACATCTCCTATAAAGAGATTGCACAAAGGTCAGTAGTTGGAATGTTAGAGTTGATTCCTTAAAAAAAACACAGAGGTAGATTCATATCAACAGTTAGTGAGCAATACTAACAGCTGGAGATACACAGCAACTACACAGTAATTTTAGCTTTCTCAACCAGAGAGGCCAGTTCCCTTTTGACACCTCTTTCATTTCTTGTATAATGAGGAGTTAAAAAGCAGGGCGGTAGAGGAGTCCATACTGAGAAAATCAAGCCTTGAGGAGAATGCAAATCCATAGAGGTGAAATAAATAAAAGGTGTGAAAACCACTAGGATACATTTTATTTGACCAGTCTAGTACTAGTTGTACTATACACATACATGCTATCCCTGTTAAGAGAATTTCATGAGAACAAAGCCAAAACTCTGAGAGTTAGGAAATTGCATAACTAATGCTAGAATACCAATTTAATTTTTCTCCCTTGTGTGTCACCATTATGGTAAATCTTGAATTAAATAAACTCACAGTCTTTCTTATCTTCTCCTCATTCCCCCTACCACCATTTGCATTAATCAACAAAATGGATGCCACTAATGTAACGTAAGGCACTTTGTTTTTCCATTAATGTGATATTACACATTATTTTATTGTGCGTTTCCAATGGAGAGAGATTAATTTCCCCACAGATATTTTAGACACAAGTACCATAGTATATGAGGCAGTCAGACACAAAGATGTATTTACTTTTGTAATATCTCTTGAGAGATTCATATATTTATTTTAATGCTGAGGAATGAAAGAACAGAGATTAAGGCCACACATGACATCACACATAGGACTGCCAATCTATGGTGCTATTGATACATCAATTTCCAATATGCCATGTAGCATAAAATGCTGTTTTGTATTTAGTTTAGACATACATTTGACTAATCTATAGGTAGACTATTCCCCCCTGCCACTTTTTTCTTCTTTATAGTGTTACAATGGCAAAAGAAATCTACGAGATGAATGCAAGAAAGCAGTATAAAATAAAATAGATGACTGGAAGACTTGAAGTTCCCCTCAGTACTAGTGCTAGCAGTGTTCAAGTATTTTGACTGTCAGGAAAACATGTGAAAAACTGTTGTGAGGAGAGGAACTTACTGACCTGGTTTCATCTTGAAAGTAAACTTGTGTTCTGTGCTGTTCAATAAATCATTAAATTCCTTTAGAGCTGCATAAAATGGCCTCACTTTTTCAGCTGGTATATCAAACACTGTGTCTCTAGTTGCATTATTATAATTGATCCGAATTGCTTGGCCTCTGGAGTCTGTGCTATAAAACAAAGAAAAGGGAAAAAAAAGGAAAGGAAAAAAGAAAAAGGAATGTCTTCTGTTGTTACTGAAACAGTTTGAGATGATTAAACAATAACTGAATTCTCCTGCTGGAATATCAGTATGTTTCTATAGTAAAATTCAGATTGATATTGGATTGGATTTTGCTAATTAAGACTAACTAGGAAAAGGGATAACCAGGAAAAAGTGTAGACACTTAATTTGCTCAAAGATCTATATTATACACTCTTTATTTGTAAACTTTTTTTATTAAATCATAAACTTTTTTTAAATCAGAAAAGAGTATGAACATTTGCATTTCATCTCCTGATAGTATATCATTCTTAATCTAAATGTTTCAAATAATGACCTCTCCTTGACATCATATATACATGTATATTGGCTGGCATTTGGCTGTTTGCTAACCCGTGCCTGTGCCTAGGAGTTACTCTAATTACCACCACTTCTTGTTTGTGTGTGGCAAAACCAAGTAAGTGGCACAATGCACAGAACAAGTCACACATCTCCCAAAAAAACAGACTAAAGATCCCAACCAGTCAACCAAAAAAACTCCACCCAAACCTAGAACTACAGACCAAGTTAAACCAGTGTTTTCCCACAAGGTGGCAGGAGCAGACCTTCTCCTACCAACACATCATCCACCAGATGACAGGGATTTTCTTTTTAGGTGTTGTTGAAACTACTCACTCTATAATCCTTTGTTTACAGTGCACAGCAAAATCACAGTAATCCACCCCAATATCAGCATAGTCTACAGCAGTAGAGGACAGGATCTGATATGCCTCAGGATTTTGTTTCTTCAGCTTGTTGGATACATGAAATCCATCTACAACTTCACTTTCACCTCCTGCAGCTGTTTGCTTTATACAATGAAGAAATTGAACCTGGAAGGAATTAACAGCTCTTTAAAAAAATAATTGGGTTGCATATTTAACAGCTTATTAGTATCAGTTCTCTCACATTTGTGGTTCTTTTATTCTAGTTGTTTGGTTTTTTTTCCCAGTGACAGACTGAGCGTTCATTTACTGCAGCTTCACAACACTCTGCCACCAGTATCACAAAGGCAGAAAATTAAAATAGTGTGTTCATAAATCCATCCCATTGGGATATCTTCTAATGCTTGCAACCTGTGAGTCAGTGGCAAAGAGGTCTTGCTTCTTTCCTTTGAGTCCCTCTTTTTCTTCCTACTACTTTCCAGTTCTCCAAATCATGTGAGTTGTGTGGATTACACTTTGATATGACAGGAACCGGTGAAAACATCTTTTCTGTGGTTGTCCAGTTTTACAGAAGGGCCCTGATTTTTTGTCTGTTATGAAAGGGCAAACACGTATTTATCTTTTACCAATTCACAGAAAACAGAATATACCATCTTAATCTTAATTCTTTCTCTGTTCCCCTCCTGAGCTGAAGAGATGAGTCCTAAAATGTCACAACCTGACTATAGCATTTAGACACCTAACTTTTGTGAAATAATGAGAACAGTACTCACAGCATATAAAGAACCCAAAAATTTTCTCATATGGCAATATTTTCAATACTTTGTGAATTTAATTTAAAAATTATGGGATATATGGGAGACATGCTGAATTTATATCATACTGTATAAATTGCATGCCATGTGTATATAGATCAGCATATGCAGATTAATATACCGATATTTTTACATTGCTCTTTTAAGACAAATTCAGAGCGACTGATCACCAACCATTTTTCACACTACAAGAACACTCCCCTTTCCCCTTTTGTGGAGTGAAAAAGTCAGTAAACTCAACTTACCCCAGGTGGATGCTGCAGAACAGGGTAATCAGTGTGAAAACAGAGTCTCTCAGTTGTGTATGCTACATTGTTAGCATCTGCTTTGTCTTGCACTTGCCAAGTTGGTCTTTATAATGTAAGGGAAAAGAGATGTTAGAACATCCAGCCCACATGCCAGACAGTACACTTTGAAACTATGAAATCCCAGCACAACAGTCACTTCATCTTTGCACATGAAAATATTGTAACATTATAAGGAAATAAAGATTTAGCAGTGTCCCTCCACCCAACAGAGGCTTATTTCAGCAGTCCTAGATAAAACTTCAGTGTGTCAAGGGACATCTGGCATCAGGGCAGTACCTGGAAGAAGGATGGCTTTCCAGTGGTGGCAAAGGCCAGCTGAAGACACTAACCAAGAGGCTTTTGCCAGTAGAAATCATCCTAGTAATGATGCTTCAGAAACAAGTGAGTAGAAGCTGCCCCATTTCTTTTTATCAACTTTTCACTTTACCTCTGCCACATGGAGCACATTATCAGTGAAATGCAGAACTTGTAAAGGCCATGTAATTTTCCCCAGAAGTTATTTTTAAGGCTTCATAATCTTAGAAAATATAGAGTATCCTTTATAGGGGGATCTTTCCTGTAAGCTGAAAATTTGCTTCTGGAGAAAAATGTCTTGATGAAAGACTTTGAAACTTCTTCCCTTTCTATGACATCCTTTTTGAGAACTAGCTCTGTTTATTTTATTACATAGTTTCTCTCTTGGAATTTGGCACAATTCAGTAAAAAGTTTTCTGACAACTGCAGTGAAAAAAGTAAGTCACACCTATATGACAATGACATGAATGCCTCATGTTGTTGCACAGACAAAATGTGTTTTGAGTGACACACCATGCAGGAGAATTTGAGACCCAGAACTACAGGTTTTGTTTACACAGAGTTCACATGATTGAAGACAATCCTCACCAGATGCATGTTATAGATCCAGATGTTTGTCTGGAAAAGTGTAATTTACCATACAGAGATGATATAATTGCACGCACATAAGTGACCAAAAAGAAATTGTGAAACTCATTTTCCCTTGTGGAATACTATAGACAAAAATATGTTCCAGATGATGTGTGCCTAGTTTTACTTTTTAATAACAGTTTAAAAAGAAAATAGGCTAAAGAACATGCAGATAAAATTATTTATATATAGTATATAAATACTTTTGTTCAAGGAGTGGTATTTAGTATAGAAATTATGCAAAATGCTAAAATTAGATTTCTGCGATTTCCAGAGGGAAAACTCTCTTGAGTATTTGCAAATGTGTTTAACTGCCTAGGAGAAATAGTTTTTATTATTTGGTATGGCACATATTCATCAGTACATTACTTGAGTAACAGCACATATTCATCATCACATGACCTCAGTACTCAAGTATGACAATTTCAACCACACTTCCACAGTTTGACAGCCAAAAAATAGCCCCTTTTTATAATTACTGTAATTAGTGCTGAAGGCAGCTAGATTTGCTCTGTCTTTAATTTGATAAGCTGTGGTGTCAGTTGATGGTTCTAAAACAATTTAAGACATTTTCATCATCTTATTTAGATGAAATATATAAAATTGCTGGAGTCATAACATTTTATAGAATCATCAGAAGCTTTTGTAAAAGCAGTCATTGCTTTTGTATTGTCAGGATTTGTAAGGGAAGCTGCTCCCCAGGAGCTTTCCTTCCACACAGTGAGCTTTGCTGAAAGCCCAAGTTACTGATTTGAAGTCAAAGAGGCTAATGGGGAGCTCAGCATTGAATATGGAAAAATCAACCTCACTTTGTCTAAGTCTCAACTGAGCTGAAGCATCAGCTTGGCCATCTTGGGGGCACAGGTAGTAAGAGTATGTCAGAGGACTCTGGGACCTTAAGGAGAGAAGAGTGGGTTGGAATGGTTTGTGGTTTAATAATTAGGGTCACATTTCAAAGCCCACTGTTCAGGCTGTTTGATGGAGTAGGAAGATTGGTACCAAGCAGGTGTAGCAATTTTTTTTGCATTAGACAGCAACATGAGTTCAGTCTTCATCAGTAGAAAACCAGGCTGTCTGTTACCTCCTTAGTCCTGCCAAAGTGCAGCACTAGGAACTGAAACCACATTTGAATCATTTGGTCTTACACTTCATTAAAAGTCTGTCTTATACATATGAGATTTGGGACATGTGTTCTTCTCATGCTGCTGAGGACCTCCAGATGCACTGATGGATTGGCTGTTTTCATTGCAGTGCTGGAGCCTTCACACCACACCAAGCACTGGACAAGGCTTCCAAACAGAGGAGGAACACAAGGTCTTACAAGGTGAGAAGTTGGAAAAACAAATAGTGGTATGACTGGAGACTTCATTAAGGAAGTTGGGTCTCCATAATGGAAAGAAAAAGGTTAATTTAAAAATGTGGAAACTCTTGGTGTTTTTATATGGCCGATACAGAGAATGTTTCCACTTTTTACAGTAATGACATTTTAGGAAGGTCACACCAAGCAGACATCTAGATAAGAAGAAAGGCTTTTTTCTTTCATGTGTTAGAATTGTATTAATTGCTGTTACATTTCAGTTTAAAATTCAGGGTTCTGTTGAGGTAATGTTTAATTTGGCAAGTTTGCCAACTCCAAGTTTATCCTTTTATTTCTCATATTTTGTAGGCCATGTATTTGGCTCCCAGTAAAACACCAGGGAAATAATAACCCAAAGTTATTATTTTATTACAGTTGTAAAAGCCAGCAACTGGATGCCAGTAAGAACTGAACTTCTGTTTTGAAGATGAAAATTATGGTAAGTACTAGGTACAAACACTTCTTCTTAGTTAGATGGAGGTCACTGATTCAGCTCAGCAAGATGTGAGTTGCCACCAAGGTTTGCCTAGTCATTTAGTAGGTGCTTGCAGAGGTAGAGCTTCAGTTTGCCAGTTCCTGGCATCAAAAGGATAATTTACAAGTGCCTGCTTGTGCTCCTTCAAGCAGAACTCTGCTTGTTGGGATTTGCTATGGCTTTCCAGAGCATACTCTGTTGAAAGTAGGAAAATGGGTACTCAGCCCATCTTCTTGGTGATGTGGGCCACAATACCATCATCTAAGTCTTACCTATAGCCATGACTCAAAATCAGACTAAGAAAAAGTTTCAGAACAGATAACTTCCTCTGTTCAGAACGGGACTGGATTAGGGATTTTGGGTTTTGTTTTATGGCATAGATAAGTAAGTCTGTCTCACTGTTACCCTATATTCAACAACATTTGTTTTCAGGCACTTTTCCTTCTCTCTGCAGTTAGTGTTAATTCTGCTCTTCTCTACATACCCTACCTGTAATAGCAGAGCAATTCTCTTTTACAGTATATAAACTTGATGCCAAATTTTCTAATATATAGAGAAAAAACCATACACCTTGCTTTAACATATAAATCCTCAAAAGAGATATAACAAGCTTAGACAAAGAACATTAGAGGTGATTAAAACACTGGCAAAACAAAGATTTTAAAAAACAAACTCACCCATAAAATGTGAGACGCAGGAACCCAATCCTTTGGCCAAGTCTAATCAATTCTCCCTGCCTTGTAGCAGCTCCTGTCAGTAGAACAATTCCCATTTTCTTTAGGGTGCACAACCACCTGTATGCACTTTCATCATTGTACATGATCTCTTCAAAAGGTATTTTGGAAAGTTGAAGGTCTGAGCCCCAGTACTGATGTTCTGAAAGGGAAGAAATAGAGAAACAAGTTCTTAGCTGTTTTAGCATCAAAACTCTTCAGTTTACTGGCTATTATGCACAAACATACACATACGTTCAAAGATAGTGCACAGTAATGGGTAAATAGGACAAAGATGCTAATTCTTACCTTTTTTGTTTTGCGTAAAGTTAGCATTGCTTCTAGTTTTTTGCAAAACTTGAAACATTACTGGTTTAAGTCAAGCATTATCTTAAATATTGAAGCAGGGCTTTTATTCTTACAGTAAAGACATATTTGTTTTCCCTTGCTATTATATATTTAATCTGAAGCTGCTATTCTTAGAAGAATGTACTATAAAGCATGAAAAGATTTTATCTAGAATAATTGTTTTGTTTATATCACAACTACCTTACTTGGTGTTTTAGCTAATCTTGAGATAACGTGCCCAATCATCAATCACAGAGATCCCACACTAGAAATGAGACCACAAACATTTGTAAAATTATGCAAGTGGCATGACTTATAAAATGCCTGTATCTTTATTTATTCCAACATCTCTTCAATGGACAGGACAAATAAAAACTACAAATTCCAAGGAGCTTTCAGAATTGAGAACTCTGGGTAATTTTACCTGGTGACTGAAGGACATCATATAGTTCAAACAAACGCTGGGACTGCCTCGGATTTTGGCATGGCAAACCTGCCAATCCCTACAGCTGCCCTGTAGAACCACCACCCTCCATCCTCCACCCAAGCAGACCTGCAGACTGGTGACTGTCCTCTGGCCTCACATCCAAACTGTGGAGCTGTGGAGCCAAAGGGAGGAAAAAGCTAAATTCAAAATCTTTCTCATATCACTTAACTTGGACAGAAATATTTTTTCTAGGAATTTAGCCTTTGCCAGACTCTGAAATGTATTTGGGAATAATACTATAACATTGCCTGCTGACTGAAGAGATATTTAACCTCCACAATACTGCTACAAGGTGGAAATTGCAAAGTGTCAAGGAAACTGAACTCTACACTGATACTCCTAAAACAGCTACTAAATCTGGAGACCTTTTTTTCTTTAATGCTTCACCACTTTGCATTTTAAAAACAACAACAAACAAAAATAGTTGCCAAACACCAAGAAAACAAAAAAGCTAGAGAGTAAATACGGTTCAATCCTGCCGTACAAGGCCATAAACTCTTTTCCCCAAACCTTCACTTTTCTTATACAAATTCCCTTCCAGTGACAAGTGTAGCCAGCATCCTTAATGGTTTAGATTTGTCTCTCTTTTTAAAGGTGCAAGCTGGTACACAAATGCATATAAATCCTACCTCAAATTTCAGAGAAGAAAGGCTCCAAGTTTCCAGCCCTTCAGTGACATGCTGATGCAGTCAAGAGGTCGGCCTTTGAGCTACTGCAAGAACAGCCTTTCCCCATTCACATTTGCCAGTGTACTCCATAATGACACCATGGTAAATACACCAGAGGTTGAAACCTTGCATATAGCTCCAAGTGGTAATATGAATGTGACCACACCATTCAATACTAAATATCCCAAAGAAAATGATTAATTTTAGCACAGGATCTCCAGCAGACTTTTTAATCTTTATGCTTTACATATTAGTAATTTTGGGGTTTTTTCAGAGAGCTCTTAGAGCTTAATTTAAATACACTAGTCCAATTTTGATCCTTCTAGTAGCTGCAATAGTTCTGAGATCTAATTTCTGACACTTATGTCTGATATACACATGAACTTTTTAAACACATGATATACACATGAACTGCTTTTAAACAATTTATATTTATATGAAAAACAGTGAAGGAATTCTCCTGACTGGTCCCAGAGAGCATCGTAGTCAGGCGAGCACAACAGCAATAGGTGAGAGACAAGTCATAGGTCTGTGCTAAAAGAAGCGGCATTTACACCTTTGGCTCTGGATGAAAATGCTCTATGTTGTTCAATATTTACAATTTGACAGATTACCAGGTCCATAATTAATTGGAAAAGGGACAGGAAAGCAAAACTCAGAGAATGGAAAAAAGAGCTTGTGGTATGCAGAGAGTTACATTCTTCCATTTAAAAGTGTTTTTTAAAAAGACTGCCTGAAAGTCTTAGAAAACTGTATCCTCCCCATGGCATGTTATTCTTCCACATACCAAACAACAGGAACTTTCTACCCATTTTTATTCACAAAATCTCTTCAGCCTGAAAATCTATCAAGGAGCTGCACTGAACTGCGCAGGTATTGTACTCTTTGGCAGTATTTCCTGGTGGATCCCACTCAAGCGCTTCATTGTTTTATCATGTCATCATAGAACAATTTCTTCCCCCTGCTAAGGCAGTAAATACAGTTTCCATTATACTATAGTAGTAGTATTAGAACATATGCTCTGAAAGCTGAAGGGGTAAGAAAGATAGGAATGAGTCATTAGTGTCTGGACAGCCTTAGGTCTCACTTGCACAGCACAGCTGCAGTTGCCAAATTAAAAATCTTTCTGTTTGCAAATCACAGAATCAGCTAGATTGGTAAAGACCTTTGTGATCATCTAGTCTACCCCATGACCTGGCACCACCTTGTCAACTAAACCATGGCACTGAGTGCCACCTCCAGCCTTTCTTAAACATCTCCAGCACAGTGACTCCACCACCCCCCTGGGCCACCCGTCCCAATGCCTAGTCTCCCTTTCTGGGAAGAAATTCTTCCTGAGGTCCAGCCTGAACCTTCCTGGCGCATCTTTAGTCTGTGTGCTCTTGTTCTGTCACTGGTTGTCTGGGAGCAGAGCCCAACCCTCACTGGGCCACAGCCTCCTTTCAGGGAGCTGTGGAGAGTGATGAGCTCACCCCTGAGCCCCTTCTCTCCAGGCTACACATCTGAGCTGCTCTGCAGAGGACTTGTGTTCCAAGCCCCTCTACAGCCTTGCTGCCCTTCTCTGGACATGCTCCAACATCTCAATGTCCTTCCTGAAATGAGGGCCCAGAACTGGACACAGCACTCAAGGTGCTGCCCAACCAGTGTTGAACACAGGGGAGCAATGACCTCCCTGCTCCTGCTGGCCACACTATTCACAATCCAGGCCAGGAGCCATTGGCCTTGGCCGCCTGGCTACACTGCTGGCTCACATTCAGTCTGCCACCAGTCAGCACCCCCAGGTCCCTTTCTGCCTGGCTGTTGTCCTGTCACTCTGTCCCCAGCCTGTAGTGCTGCAGGGGTTGTTGTGGTGAACAGCCTGGCAACTGGTTTTGATGAACCTCACCTTGCTGGATTCACCCCATCTATCCTGCCCAGGTTCCTCTGCAAATGTAACTGAACAACTCATACAGGATAAAAACAAGTCTTACAGAATTATTTTGTATCTTTAAGGATAATTTATATTATGACTACTAAAACCCCAGATCTATGTGCTTTTCAAAATGGGAAGAATGAACTCTTTTGAAAGAATTAATGCCTCTTTCAATAATTTCAGAACAATAATTTGGAGGGAAAAAGAAAGGAAAAAAAATCCCATTTCTTGATCATACCAGCTTAGTCCTAACTACATTAGAGTTTGCATAAAATGTGAAGATGCCCTTTGTTCAGTACCTGCAGATGGTGTGTATGCATCAACACTTGGAAGTATCCAGCATTTACTACACAACTTGGGACAATGCTGATCAGATCTGCTGGAGTAATAAAAGAAAGTCTAGACACCACTAGAGTAAATTACTTCATCTAAAATTATTTTGCCTACAGCATGTATTTTCATGTTTGTTGAAAGCCAAGTGTATTTTTGCATTATTGTAAGTTATGTATATGGCAGCCTAACTCGTCATTAAGTCCTTATTAGTTATTACTGCAGGATAAATTCAAATGACCAAACTTTTAAAGTAAAAAACTACTTTTAACTTCATCCTTCTAAAATTATCAACTTTCAAGATCTAGCAGAGAAACTGAAAACAGCATTGATACTGCTAGCACCCTGATTCAAACTTTTACGGAGCTGGAGGTAAACATTCAGTATCATATTATCACATTTTAAAGAATTATCATCATTTGAAACCTTTAAACTGCTGTTTAAACATTAACCTAACCTAAGGTTAAAAATATTAGGTACCACTACAGATTAGCTCTGCAGAATCTTCTCTTTCACCCAACAGGAAAATATGATTGTGATGTTATCTAATTTCCAAACCCCCCCAGCCCCATCCTATTGTTGGAATGCCAGCATGTTGGAAAATGAGCCTCAGCAAACACAATGGAGTTAGATACTGGATACTGGCTTACTCAGTGTCTCTCACAAGCACCCTCTACTACCCCCAGCATCTGAATTACAGACATGGTAAATCATTCCTGTGACATCTGCTGCGTAGAACTCCAGTAAACAGAAAGAAAAAAGGGTATCTTTGACACACCACAGCTGTAGAAGTAGAATATATCTCCTTGGCTGTTCTTTTGGGAGCATCTTGTAAGCTGGGCTGAAATGAGCTTTGATATACACAAATAACAGATTTTGATTTTGCATATTGCATGGATAGGATCTGGCAATGTTTTAAAAGAGAAATCTTGACATACTGCCATAGAGCTATTTATAGTCACTTCATCATGCACTGAAAATCTGACCTACTCTTCTTTTTGGGCTTGACACAATGTCTGACATTTACGTTTTTTGAATCAGAAACTATGATGGAAAAACATTTTTTAAAAAAGCAGCACTAAAAGCAAATAACCCCTTGCAAAAGAAAAAAAAACCCAGCCACAGCTGTGAATGTCAGCCATGAAGGTTAACCTTTAACTACAGCAGTCTGGCAAGCTTGCATTTCTCTTTGTTGAAGCAGCATGCTGGGCTGGCATTTCATAGCATTGTCTGTAACCTTATACAGCTGGGCTATGGTTAGCTGCTTAAGGGCATGTAATTTGCAGTGTGCATCACCACAAGGAAGTGTGTTCTAAACTTACCAAAATATACAATGAAAAACAGATCTTCAATGGCCAGCAAGGAAACTCACAGCCTTTTTTTTGCACCTGAAACCTGGGGAAAACTGCAAGAAGGTGGCAATCATAATGAGCCAGGGAGCTCATTATTATCATTGTCTGAGGGCATGAGGAAAAGATGAATGACACCACTAAAAAAAAGCCAGTTAATTGGTGTAACATTCATACACAATTTCTTCAGACCAACCATGTGAAACAGAATTTGAAAAAGCATTGCCCAAAGAATGAAACAGATCTTTGGTGTATATTTTTGCCTGGATGGCTCCGATGGAGAAGAGCAGTGGCAGAACAGAGAACTGGCTTCCAAAACATGCACTGTATTTAGACGCCAAAGGTAACCACTGTGCAAATGCATGCATGTGAAGGCAAATCACAGCCAGTTAAGACTTCATAATAGGTTAAAAAGGTAGCATTACATCTGAAATATTGAAATCTCAGTAATTAATACCTTTGCCAATGAACACAACCTGAGATCTAGATTATTTTGCCTGTGTATTAATTAAAGAAATTTACATTGATCCCTTTGAAGATTACAAAACATCCTGCTAGCTTTTATAAGATATTCATTTTCACAAATAAAAGTTCTTGCCATCTGAAAAATCAAGTCTAGGTTCCCTGAATGAGGTCTGTATCTTCACCGTATTCACTCTGGAAGCATGCCAAACTCTTCAAAATAAACCGTTGTAAACACAACCATTTATTTTTGCCAAAAGTAAAGTAGATAGAAACTTTTATATTGCCAGGGGAAAATAGATCCATTCTGAACCATGAAGAGTTTATTACAGCATCCACTGAAACGAGTGGAGATATTTCTTATCTTTTAAACCAGTAGTGTCCTATTTTAACAGATACTGTCTTAACACTGAACACAGATGCACAGCTTTCTGCAAGAGCAGATCTCACAGGAACACTGTCAGGAGCAATCACAGGCATCCTCCAAGCTTTCACACCTCCATGCTCGTCTGAAATGCTGTCAAAGTAATGATGAAATGCATCATGCCAAACCTCGTGGGTTTATAATTATCCACTTTAAAGGGAAAGCGATTTGTACAGGGTAAATGTTACAAAGACAGCTGTACAAAATACTTTGCGATTAAAAGACAGTCTACCACTAAAACATGCACGGGAAGCAAAGCAAACACAACCTGAACTTCAGCACTACACACTGCCAGGCTACACAGTTACTTTTTAACAAGAAGGCCATGAAAAAGGGGAAAAAATATTTCAGTTGTAACTCCCTTGCAATTCCAAATAATCTTTCTTTTTAGAAAAATTTAGAAAAAATTTAAATAGTTTAAACAGCACTCACACACTTGCATAGTCACAGACCACTGGTGGTCCATGGCTCATTTATGAGACCTACTAACACTTTCTGGAAAGAGAAGGCTTTTAGGAAAGTAAGTGCAGCCCAAGTAGTTGTACTTCTCCCAGGTATAGAAAGTAGAAGAGGGAAAAGATAACCACGGGTCCCTGTCACACATGCATAGCCTGGCACTAGGCACCAAGGGCTGTTGCCACAGCTTCAGCTGGGTAGACCTGGTCCTCACACAGGCACCTCAACCAGGACTGTCAGTGTCAAACCCCTTGCATTTGTTTCAAGCATAGCAGACATGGATTTAATTCCTACCTGGCAAAAATAAATCTGCTCGCATTACAGCTCTGGCTTCTTCAGAAAAGCATCGTTTTTTCAACCACTCAGCTTCATATTCACTTGTGTGCTCATCAGGCCATGTAATAGAGATCTGTCGATACAAAGGAAAAGGTGAGTTTACGAAAAAAATATTTGAAAAACATAATCTAGAACAACAAAATCCCTTAGAAACAGCAGAAGTTGTAATACTTAGATCAATAATGTCAGAGTTAAACTTTCCCTGAAGCATGATAGCAAGTAATGAAAACCCAACTGAAACATCATTCACATTCTGACACTTTTATAAATGTTCATTTTCATTTCAACCCATGACCTAATTTGCTGGCTTGTGTGGACTGTTTCCACAGTGGGAGCTGCACTTAACAGAAAGAAGGGAATTGTAAAAACTGGCACGTATCACTGGGGAGAGCACTTCACCCCAGCTCAGAAGAGCGAAAATTTCTCGCAAAACACTGACAGGTCATGAGAAAAGAAAAAGAACAAGACAGACAAGGACCTTTTGCTATGAGAGAAATCCATCTCCTACTTTTGAAGTCTTCCTTCTATCAAATAAATTTTTTAAAAAGTGTTGGGTTTTTCAATTCCTGAAAAAAACCATGGATAGAAAGCATATGGCTTTGCTTGTCATGAACTGAAAGAGTTCAGTCCAGCACAGACCCCCAGCTGAATTTTCAAGGTGGATGAATAGGTATCACTTCCCAATTCACACAACTCTGCTCATTCACATGATGGTAAAACATTATCAGTATCATTTTAGTATTAATGCTGTGCTTTTATCAGTTTCTGAATATAAGTGGAAGCAGACAATTCCTAATTTGCCTGATCAAATAATGAATTTACATGGCATTAATTTTGTCTACAAGCTTAGGAGCCCAGAATTCCTCACCAGAGACCCTTATCCTGTGGCTGAGATACTCACACATGAGTCAACCTCTGCAAACTGCCCCTGCAACGAGGCTGCCCCATCTGGGGCAGGGCTGACTGCTGCATATTCAATATGTTTAAAACATCTTTAAGTATAAAACCAAGAAAATTAGTTTCCCAAAGGAGCCACGAACTGTTTTAAATAAAACATAAAAAAATCTAAATAATATACTAGGATTTCATATATCAAGAAACGTTGACATTCATAAGGAGGGCAGCTCCTATCCTCTCTTGCTTGAAAACCTTCCATTTTGCAGGAAGAAATGTTAATGTAGATAAGTAGACAGGGATACAGACATTAGTCCAATTCTGATTATTGGAATTAACTTTGGTTTGAGTGTTCACTCAAGATGAAGGTTATTTTGCATTGAAAGTTTGCTAATAAAGCTGATATTTTTGTTATAGATTAAAGTCATCACCGTCTTACCATTCGTTTTTCATATTTTCAAGCCATTTACTTAAAGAATAAAGAGAGGAAAAATTGTAAGTGTGATTAAATGTGCAAGAAATGTCTGTATTTTCAACAACTAGTGATGAAGAAGCATATGGCAGAATTTTGAAAAGCATTATTTTATGATAAAAGCTGAAGCTTGGGTTTATTTGGCCTCTGCATAACATCCATGCAGTGAAGTTTCACATGAAGGTGGAAAGATCTGAATTCCCCAAAATGCGATTCTTCCTGAAAGCTTTGCAAATACCTGGTAAGGTTTGCAAACAAGCAAACTGTCATTAGAGTGCAGCTTGCAATTGTCTCGAATTTAGATTAATAAGCATCGTTAGACAACTTTCACGAGACGGTGAATGACGGTTTGCTTCAAATACCTTTTTGCTATCTGCCAGAGCAACCTGCTTCGCCACGATGTCGACATCCAGGTCCTCGAGGCGCAGCCTGCGAGCCCCGGCGGAGGGCAGGAAGCAGAGCGGGCACGGACAGCTGTCCCGCAGCCACACGCACGGGTAGCGGCTCTCGCTCCCGTCCTCCCACTGCACGCACACGGAGCGGCCCCCGCCCACAGCCCGCACCCTCCGCACGGCCGGGCTCATGCTGAGACACCGAGACACCGGGACACCGAGACACCGGGACACCGCTCCGCAGCGCCGCGGGGCCGCCTCCTCCGCCTTCTGGACTCTGTAGCCAAAACGTCACAGGGAGACGTCAGAGGGAAGTTCGTCATGGAGCTCTTGAAACCATTTGCCATTTGTTTTTCAGAGTTTCAAGCCATTTACTTAAAGAATAAAGAGAGGAAAAAGTGTAAGTGCGATTAAATGCGTGAGAAATATCTGTATTTTCTATAACTGATGATGAAGAAGCATATGGCAGAGTTATAAAAAGCATTATTATATTATATATTGGGTTCTACCTTTTGGGTTCTATAGCAAAAACATCAGAGGGAACTCCGTCACGGAGCTCCTGAAGCACCACCAAGAGCAGCTTAGTACTGAAGAAGCAAGAATAGCACAAGGACAGTTTTACAATGATTCTCCCTTCCCTTCCAACTACCTAGACTTCAGAAACATTCATGACACTGTGAAAAACGCGATTTAAAAAAAAAAAGTTTTTAAAAAAACGTGGTTTTAAAAAACCATTTTTAAAATGTTAAAAGTTTAATAACAATAAAATTATTATAAAAATAGCAATAGAATTAGAGTTATAAAAATTTGGACAATTTGGATTGGGACAATACGAGACAATAGAAACAAAGAGTTACGGACATCCGGATACCTTTTTCTGGGCAAAATAAGCCTGAAAAAGACCCACATTAACAGAGGATTAACCCTTAAAAACAATAATCTGTTGCATATTCATACACCTCATCCATGATGCATAAATTCCATTCAAACAAAGGATTCTCTCTGGTCAGTGTCAACTTTTTCCTCCTAATCCTAACAGCATCTTCAGGGCTGAGCAAGGCAGGAAGAAGTTCGTTTATTCTGACAATGGAGCAATAAATTCTCTTTCTCTGAAAGATTCAGGTGTCCTGTGGCTGCTATCTCAGTGCGAGTCCTCTCTTTAAAGAAAGTATCCTACATAACATAGTTTCTATCATAACATTTTGTTATAACCTAAAACTATATTTAACACACTACTTAAGAAAATCAATACAGCATAACTTTCTAACATAACACATAAAATACTCATTTTAATATTCGTGAAAAGCCAATCATAAAATACGCATTTTTCACAATATGTTGCTGACAGAGGGTATAGTCAGACACATCTATTCAAAAATCCCTTCAATTTGATCTGTCATCTTGGCTGTCTTTCGTTGCCACGTCCTCTGACCAGAGATGATGCAACAGCCCTGAAACCTCCTCTCCCCTTGGTTGGGGTAAGGGCAAACCTGGCCCCAGCCAGGTGAGTCTGTGGGTTCCCCCACCCTGGACACAGCCAGAGCACATTTTCAGGACAGATGCTGGATCTGGCTTTCTTGTGGATACTTTCTTCTTCCCCAGCCTTGTTTACTTCTCCCTAACCCAGAGGTAACTGGACAATACTGTCACTGTTATCTCTTGTTCCCTTAGGCAGCTGAACTCCCAGTCCAAAGTTCCAGTCAGGAGGCACATTCAGGAAGGGGTGGGCTTTGGTGGTCACAGATTCATTGTGCAGTTTTGCCATAAAGGGTAACAATTCCTTCATAACAATGTTTGAGCCCTTAGCCATAACGTTTCAGTCTCTCACAGAAAGACACCTCAAAACCAATTCCACAAATCAAAAGCCAGAGTTACTACTAACCATATTCAAAAACCTAAAGTATGAAAGTACATACACCAGAACCCCTGTTGTAAATACTATGGAATAGAAAACATGGAATCCACCTCCCTGCAAGGAAAAGCTTTGTAAATGTGACTTTAGCAACAGGGTTCTGTGAGAGCTCCTCTCTCCTTTCACAGCCAGATCACTTTCTATGGATATACTCTTTTATTTAAAGCCAGCTGCATACTGTACTGCAGAACGATGGTGTACAGATCCTAGAATTAGAAAAGCTCTGGTCTAATATTTTTGCTTATTCAGAAAAATTCAGGGGATTCCCCCTGAATCATTACATACATATTTTAATGACTTTATCAATGTCAAACATTGCATATTTATTAAGTATCTTCTCATTTTGTTCTTAAGCTCACAGGGCAACATATTGATGCTACCAGGACCAAAGTCTTGCCAGCTGTCTTTGTGCACAAAAAAAATGTCCTGGGCTTCAGTATTTTGATTCACAAAGACCTGCTGGAGTTATCAGATGGTTTTTCCTTTGCTGCAGTTTAGAACTAGGCTACACATGACCAGAATGTAAGGATCCTGCGTAGCCTAGTACTAAACTGCAGTTTAGAACTAGGCTACACAGGACCCTTGGGTCTTCACAATCCCAGCAGCAGACTGATTCTCAACTCTCAGCCCAGCAGCGGTGCCGAGAAAAAAGAGACTACAGCACTGTGCGGCCGGTTCCACAGAGTGGAAGCCTTTATTAGAGCAGGGCCTCTGTGAAGGGAGCCAAGGACAGCAGCTCGAGATTCACAGGAAAAACAGGGGTTTATATAGGGAACTGGAAAGGTGGGGAGAAACTAGTAACAAATGGGATACATGTAACTTGGAAGAGTGACAAGGGAAAAACCAATGGGGTACAACAATTAACACAGAACTGCAAAGGATCATGGGTGGGAGAGGTTCCTCACCCTAACTGAGGTGTGCCTCGTTCAAGGCTTGGCTCTCCAGGGGAGAGCAACCACTTTTGCTGGCTGATTCCTTGGCCCCACAATAGGCAGGAAGAGACTAAACATCTTCAAACCCCCACTGCCACACCGTACCTTTTCAGAAGGCTGCAGATGTCTGCCCATCTTATTCTTTAATCCAGGCTTTTATACTCTTCATCTTACATGCATTGCACCTGTGTGCCCTCTGCTCCCTGTGTGGTTGGGCAGCACACCTGAGCACTCCATGGCTCATTGCTGTCAGCGCTGTTCACCCGTCCGGCACAGCTGGAGCCACTGGGAATCAGCCACAGCCCCACTCCCGGTCACCACAAACTCTGTGCCCACGTGACAGTGTCTGCAGAAAAACACTTGTCTGATGCTGTTACCTCATAAGCCAACAGCAAATATGCCCCGTGAAGGCACAGAGCCCCATGTACCCACCTTCATTCATGGCTGCACAGCGCTGCAGCGGAGACACTGCCTGAAAACCACTTCAGCCTCCTGCGAGGGACAGGGAGTGGTGGTGGTGTGTGGAAAGAACAAAAGAACCTGGGCTTTTAAATACCAGATGTAATTTACATCTGGTAGATTAGATGAAGATGGGCTCTTGTTCATTCAGTCTTTTTTTCTAGGGTTATTCTTCTTAAATTAGAGAGTATGTGAAATATTATTTAAAGTAACAAATTTAGTAGCATCCTAATTTACATGCAGATCCATTTATAAATTATGAATTAGCTTGTATTTTGTTGTACATCTGTTTGAATCCTGAGTAAAACGTGGATTACTTTAATACAAATCTCAGAAAAATTACATTAAATTAGAAACAAAATAATATTAATTACGAAAGGACAAAGCCTGCTATTAAGAAAAATTAACTGCTCTTCATTAACAAAAAAACTGTCCACACAGAAAGTGTAAAGGAAATAATTCTTAATCATTACCCCAAAAAAGGCATTAAAAGGTCTTAGATAAATCCAGCTGATAAATTAAAACTATAAGTCTACTGAATTGATTTTCGTGGATTAAAACTTAACACAAAACTAAGAATCATAGTCATAGTATTTTGGAGAAGAGATAACAAGTAGACAGAAAAAAAAAACCATCTTGCAGTTTGGAGTATATCCACATTTTTATGGTAAATAATAGTATTTACACTATATTCCAAATATATAATACCAAATGATTAATATTAGTAATAGTAAATTTCTATTATAACACTAAAACTTCTCTATGGTTTCCCTGTCACAGGGAAAAAATTGCAGAGTGGAAAATGTATGGAAAATATGATGCAAGTATATATCTTTTTTGGTCATCACGCTCTACACAATATTCACATTATGCACTTCACTGGATAATGAATCTCTTCCCTAAGCCAACCTTCCCCAATGACTTTCCTCCCTGACCCTCCAAGAGAGTTTAGACACAAACAATGACTACTAAATAGTTTCTAAGCACCTACAAGGAGTGTCTGCAGTCTAAGTAAGGTTGTCATCTGAGAAAACACAATACTCTTGGCATTGTCTTTTCTTATGAAAGAATGTTAATGGCATGCTGGAGACTGCCAGCAGTACCTCCCCAAGGTAAGGTAGTTTTCAAGGAGGAATGGCTCTGTCCAAGACACATCATTAAAAATGTAATGGTTATGGAGACCATATGTTTTCCTTGTTACAGACGTAGTCATTAAATTCTGCCTTTTCCAGTGATAAATTGATCTTGTAGGCAGGATGACAACTCAATGAAGAAAATAAAACAGGCAGTTTTAGTCTTTTTTTTTTTACACATATGTTCTAATAACAGCTTTTTAAAGAAGCATGTAGCACAGTCAGGTGGTTTTTTTGCCAGTTTCACATATTATAGGAATGAAATGCAGACCCACAAATTGAACAATATTTTGTTAATGGCTCACCAAAAAAAATCAAGGTAATAAAAAAACAATTTCCCCAATGAACTGCAAGTAAAAATACATTTTAAAAGACAGAGAAATTACAGACTTTAAATCCACAGGCTTACTTCAGGAATAGTGGCTGTGAAATGCACTTCACTCACAACACTTCAGTGTTAGCTGAAAATTTCTTTAATAGTCACAAAATTGATATTCAAGAAGCATGAGCAAGAAACTGGTAAAGCAACATGAAGACCATCTAAACAAACAGCCACACCAACAGTAATAGACACATCCAATAAAATTTCTCCACAAAATACACATTTCCTAGACAAGATTATGACCAGAGCTCTGTAGCTCACAAGGTTGTTTCTAGTGACTAAGCCAGGCAAATTTTTTGCTTACAAGGTTTACATCTTGCCAATCTGCATCTGAGTACATGACAACATATAGGAGCAACAATTTAGCTTCCGACAATTCATACACCCCAGCTTGGCACACATAAGGTTTTTTAAAGGCTCACCAAGATTTTGAAAGCTTCCCTTGACTTCTCTTTGTGATGATGGTCCTGGGTAGGTCAAACCTACCAGGATTGAAGATTTCAATCACAGTTTTGAAATCCAGTTTGCACACTCCCCTCTGAATCCCCACCCATTCAGTTGCCATAAGGCAAGCACACTTATCTTTCTCGAGCTTTTGTTAAAGGTTTTGTGCATGCTCTGAGCTTCTCCTGTTCTGTGTGTATCAGTGGATTGTGAGAATGTCCCCATGAGAGTACTGCCTTCAAAAGTGAGCTACCTGGAGAGAAGTGCAGGTGAGCCCCTTGGTGCCTTGCTTTGATCATAGAACACTTTGAGTTGGAAGGGACCTTAGAGATCATCTCATTCCAATCCATCTGCCACAGGCACAAAGACACCCTCCACCAGACCAGGCTGCTCAGAGCTCCACCTAGCCTGGCCTTGAGAACTTTCAAGGACGGAGCATCCACACCTTCTCTGGGCAGCCTGTTCCCCTTGATGAAAAACTTAAGTATTAAGTGAGCTCTCTATGACTGTTCCAGCTGCAGCACTTTTTTTTTTTTCAGAAAATAGTCATTTGCTCTTCAGCACCATCAACTCTTTAATAAATTCAGAAATAATACATGTTTTGAAAATCATCAGAAAACTACAAAAAAGCCCCGTCACCTCAATTTTAGCTCGAACTTCCGCATTCTGAAAAAGAATCTAGTACCAATATATTTTAACATAACAGAAGAACATAATAGGGATTACTGCTGCTAGAATCATCCTTTTAAAGCTCTCTGCTTAAAAGTAATTACCAAATTTTCAATGTTAAAAAGGGCCTTTACTATTTGAAATAGGCTGTATGAAGATCCAGATCCAGGAGATCTTAATACCTCCCAAACAAATAAGTTTTATCAGATAAAAAGCAAAAGCAAGACATTTATAAGATTGCAAAGAGTATTGCAATATAGTTTTCATAGTTTTTAAAGAAAAAAAATTGAATTTAAAACTTTAAACTGCTGAATATCACTAAGCACTCAGTTCTTACAGACAGCTCAATAAAAACCATTTAATGTATCAGCTCTGACTCAAAAAAATGATGTATTTAATGTATACATTTGCTTAAGTCAGCCAAAATTATGTAAATCAAACTCTAGTAGATTTAAATTTTGTATAAGATTTTTGTATTGGCTTCATCAAGTTCACATAAGATTGACCATTTGTATTAAATATGTGAACTTACACATAGACCAGATTCAGATATCTTCATTTTCTCCTAGAAAGGACCATTTAAAGCCTTCCAAAATCAATGCTACTGAAACAAAATCAGAATTCTGCCATATTTAAAATAGAAAAATGTTTCTATTTTACTGAAACATAAAAAAATGTCAAGATTTCATATATGATATGAAACATTAGCATGGACTGTAAAGTCCCACAGTCTTGTTTCATTAGATGACAATTTACAGGGCATTGGGTGGAATGAGTTATTCTGTAAATACCCACACATCTCCGTCTTTGAAAAGTAAGCATTCTGCAAACATTTACTCTTTTGGTATGCTGCATACATTGGAATAGTTTCAGCTTGACCAAACATTTGCTACTGCAAACAGCATAGTCAAGCTGCTTAAAGGATATTCAAGAAACTGTGTTTTATGCTACTACTGTTTTTTATTAGGATTTGAATATTGTTCTCATATGCCTAAAAAATAGCACTGCCATGCCATTTTTGTTTATTTACTGATGTTGTAACAAACAGTTTGATATTATAACAAACACTGATGTTTATTTACTTCATGTTATAACAAATGACTCAAAGTGGGTAAAACACAGACTTAAACTTCCTTTAAGAAGCCTCTGGGCACAAATGGAACTGCATGACATCTTCAGGGGAGACTGGTCTCAGGCACTTCCGGAGCTTGGTCCAGCCCAGAAATGCTATTATGTTTTGCTAAGATAGTGAGCAGACAAGACTCAGTGACTCGGCTCACTCTTCTGTTGTGCCATCCGTCTCTAGTGGCAAGGAAATAATCACAAATAAATTAATTTTTAAGAGCTAGAACTTGTCATATAGTTTCTAACTTGAGAGCAGAAAAATAACATTGAGTGGTTCCACCAGAGTCAACCAATAAAACATTTCCTTTTTTTTTTTCCCCAGCAAATCTTTAAAGATACTGAGGACTTAAAAATGCAAAATGACATGTAAACTATCTTGCCAGTAGGCTACATTTCACTGCCTTCAGCAAAATGAGCTGTCTGATTCTGTAAGCACCTACCTTCATGAGACTTTCCTGGTGTCTTCAGCACTCTAGTCCAAGCTGACTTATGTTGAGCCACTGCACTGTTGAGTAACTTACCCACTGAATGGTTTGCAGACTGAAGTATAACTAAATGGGAGCAGAGTTAACAGGAACAGACCTCAGAAGTACATCAGCTTCTCTTCCACGTGTGCTTAAAAACTCAAAGAAGTCTGCCCCACAAGGCCTTTTGTATTGTTGCTTTTAATGAAACTTGATTACCTCATGAGTCTGTAAAATTTTTATTTGTTTTTACTAAAAAGCTGGTTATTTCACTTGGCAGGGGCTACAAACTTTCAATGTTTTGCTGAAAAGACACATTCCAATAGAATGTTTTAGAATCAAGAGCGTCTCAGAAACTAATAACAAAAATGTACTTTAACACTGTTTTCAAATATTTATTACAACAACCTATAAACTCTTTTCATCCCAACAGGTATTCTGCCTGCAGTATCTGTAACCTAATAGCCACATTACCCAAAATTGTCAGTTAAACAGTAACGAGTCTGAAAACCCCACCCTCCTTCCCACCAGGTACTTTTACTATTGTCTAGGACCACGAAGTTATATTAATAACTTAGCTAGCAAAAGTACAAAGGCACCAACAAGAAAAGTCAATGTGCTTGTACAGACAAAACCTTTTTGTCTGCTTTAGAAACACGCTTCTGGCTCTCAAATCTGAGATCCAAAACTCTAACCAGTGCTAGGGCTCATTCTTTTTGCTATAAAAATCTCTACCAGCATTCTCAAGATCTGACATAGGCCTTTTTGGCTGCTTCTTAGGGTTATGATAGCTTAGAGTCACAGATAAGCAAGCCTGGAAGTACAAATCCTGCCAGAATAGTTCCCATCCTTCCAAACACAAATGAAAATCACAGCTTTATGTAGTGGAACAACATTTAAAGAGCATATAATACATATCATTAGAAAGGAAGTTAACAGAGGGCCAGAGGTGTCACCCTGAAGGACTAACAACAAAAGCAATTTAAGTATTTGCTACACAGGAGTCTGGAAGGAGCTGGCCAGCACCTCACTTCATCTACACTTAGGGCAGGTGAGCCACAGCAGAGCAGGTGATACAAAAAACAAACAACAGGGAATCAGACACGAGAAAGCTTACTTCACTTTGCAACCAAAGGTGAATGATATAACAGAGGGTAGCTTTTTGAATATGGGATATTAACTTAAACATACCTCGGATATTAACTTAAACATACCTCGAACCTCCTGGTTTATACAATTGTGCTATTTGTTTGGAAGGTAAAATAAATAAGGTTTTTTTCATGAAGAAGAATGTATTTTTGGTTACTATCCCTGGAAGCGTTCGATAACGAGCAAATGTGGCACTTATGGTTTAGTAGGCGTGGTGGTATTCAGTCAAAGGTTGGACTTGATAATCTCGGAGGTCTTTTCCGAGCTTCATAATTCTAGGGTTTGTCCAAGGAGGTGCTCCTTCCAGGCGGGCGCCAGGGCCGTGCCTTGCGGGGGACGGGCGGTCGGGATGGCGGTGTCCCCAGCAGCCGGCGGGCTCAGGCGCGGAGATAGTCGTTCTTGAGGCGGCTGAGGCGTGCGCCGTGGCTGCGCACCGTCAGCGCCAGCAGGTCGTACTTGTCGCGCAGCCCGCTGGAGACGTGGCGGGTCTCGCGGAGCAGGGCGCGGGCGTGCAGCAGCAGCCCCAGGAAGCTGTCGCCCAGGCGGGATTCCTCCCGGCC
>NW_005054429.1:2011519-2019886 GCF_000277835.1 Geospiza fortis | reverse complement strand
GGCCGCCCCCGCCCCAGGCAGCGGCCGCAGGGCCCGCGAGCACAGCCCCCGGGGCTGTCACACGGGCACGCAGGGAGCGAGACACGTACACCGCTCTCCTCTCAACAGAAACCCCCCTAAACCTGAGCTCCGCTCTTCTTCCCCTTAGAAATTACGGTTTTGCTAACAGCCTGATCTGTGCAGCGCCTCAAACGCACGGCTTGGGACAGAAGAACTTCTCCAAGTTGCTCAGGCCATATAGTTGGTCATTGATAAAAAACTTGGATGGGAAAAAGATGCAGGATCAAGTCTAAACTGTAAAACAATAAAGCTTGATAGGGTAAGATGGGGAAATGAAACAAAATTTGCTCTTAAAAAGATGTCTGATGTGTTGAAGGAAAACCCCATAACAGTGCATCCTATGGGGCTGACTTCGTAAGAAGCGTTTCTTTTTCATGAGATAATATTTTGGGTAAATCTAGTAGCAGAATTGTGGCACAGCTGAACCATGCACATAACTTTTAGAAATCTGTCTTTACCATTTTTGAGTTGTTAAATCAAGGTGGGATCACAAAAAGAAAGGGTCTGTAAAGTTACCAACTCCCTTCATATCATTTTTCCTCTTTCATGGAAAAAAATCACCTAGCAAAGATTATACCAAATCCTGCAGTCAGGACTGTGGGAGATTTGCATGCAACAATATTTACGTTGCCTCTATAAAGTAAGTAAGTACTTTAACTATCATCTTGACACTTTCTCCATGTTGTAAATAACTATGGTGCTTACAGTTAATTTGGTTGGGAAAATAAGCCAGACCAGCTTTTTTTCACTATTATTCTGGGCATTGTAGATTAAAGGCTTATGGGGCTCAGGGGCCTTTGGGTCTACAATTTCTTATGCTGCCATCATTTTAGACACCTATAATTCAAACGCTGTCCTGACCCCCTTTCCTCACATCAGCTTCTTCTGTAATCACAAGATATCCTGGCTCTGGGCACATGTGAAGAAAATTACTGCTGTAGAGACCAGCTCCTCATCTCAATTTCAAGTGTACTGAGCTCCACAAGCTGACCGTCAGCTCTTCTCTGCTGACCATTCCTTGAGGGAAGGCACCTATTCCCATGTGTCTGGTGGGTTCCTGGGAGCTCAGCGACGGATTTAACTACAAGGCCAGGCCCTTTAATGTAAGACACAAAGTTACTGAGAGCAAGCTGTCACTTCCGTGTGGCCTTTAATAAATATTCCATGGTAACCTGTGATATCAGTGTGTCTGGGTATTGACTTCAGAGCCTACTGCAGCACTTCACATAAGCTCAGATGGTCATAAGACTAACACCAAGAGACAAAAGCAAAAAATAAACCAACCAGTCAGACAACAAACAAAAAACTGACCAGAGACAGCAAGAGCAATAACTGAAGCCTTCATTTAATGAATTGATTTAAGGTAGTCTCTGCAAGTTCTGGAGTCCTTTGAGATCACAAGCACCTCAAGATGAGAAATATTTTCAGTGTCTAGGCAAGCTGGTGAGAAGCCCGGCTAGACCAGCTATTGTAACAGAAGCACTCCACTCATTTGGAAACATTTTAAATTTGTAATTAAGTTCACAAAACACTCACATAAATAGGTTGGATTAGGCTAAGTGCTTCAGCTTTCTATAAAATGTTTAAAGCTTATTCAACTGAGGCTGTTTGGTATTTGTCCTTGGTCTCTGTTAGTCAACAGGGGTTCCTTGAAACAATTTCTATTCCCAGGGTGCTCTTGTTTCACCTAAAATTTTGTCTGCATTCCTGTTCTTTGCTGATCATGGTACATTGTCTCCATCCATTTCCGCCCAGGCTGGTATAACTGACAGTCAGCTGGTTTGGCTGGTACTTGGGTTCTAGTGGACTTCCCTTTTGATGTCTCCTCATGGAAGTACTGCTCTGTAAATCACCCAGCTATGGCTTTGTCAGCATGGTTATGCTTTCAGCAGTGCCACAGAGAGTTAAAAAAACCCCTAGCCTTAGTAAATATGTCATCTTTATATATTTGGAGACTAAGAGTATATGCTGTTCCTAGCCTTAGTAAATATGTCGTCTTTGTACATTTAGAGACTAAGAGTATATGCTGTTCCCTGCTACAGCTGCTGCCCGCCACTGCTGCTTTCAATCGGGCACACATTATCCAGGTTTAATTTAAATTTTATATCCAAATAGTCTCACCCCAATGGAAAGCAGACTTGGAATGTCTATTTTTCAAGGAAGTCTGCAATTCGGGATCTGCAGTCTTAGTGACTCAGTGGGCATAGGTTTGGTAAAAACTGGAACTTGATGAAAGATACACAACAGCGTGATACAAAGCAATACCATTACGGGTCAGGATTACAAAACAACAGAATTCTAAGTTTTAACATCATCAAATGGTGGAAAAGATGAAGGCTAACACTGACAGAATGAGACTGTGAATGAGTAGCCACTATCCATTCCAAAATCACACCTAAAGGACAAAAGTCTCAAGACTGCAACAAGATAATCTAATATGAATATCCTTAAGCTGTCCACGAAACTATGAAATGGTACAAGTGAAAATCAGGTTATTTTTTTTCTGAAAGACATACACTGAAAGTAACAATTACCTTTCTCTATCAAGACTTGAGTTGAAGGCTCTGAAATCTTCATCACAGTTAACAGTAGCAGGCACACCACAGCAAAGGCTGAAGGAAAAACATAAAAATCAGTCTGTGTGGAACTTTGTAAAGTAATTTCTGGCAATAGCTGGAAGTTTAGAGGACAATAAAACTGAAGGAAGACAGAAGGGAATTGATCAGGAATACCAGAAACCTGGGATGCAGAGAACCAGGGAAATGAGCAAGCCACTTTCCTGCTGAATGTTGCATTTTCTGCTGAGAGTCCATAGGGATTGCTGCATGACATCAGATATCTGGGGACCTTTTGGGATGCATCCAAGAAACAGATCTTCCTTGTGGCACACTCCCATGAAGGCTGTCCTTTAAATCCTGGCATTGTCAAAAGACTGCTTGATTTCATTATTTTATCCTCCATGCCTGCTCAAGCAAAAGTTCCTTCTGTATAAATGAGGAAAAAGTACAGGAAGCAAAAAATAAAGCAGCATACTGGTACTGTTGTCTTACAAATACTTGGCATTATATACTCTGCTGTGGTAAAGCCACTGTTTTTCCACTGAAGAACATTTTAAACAAAGTTTAGAATTACATAAAGAACTGCAGAATTTACTCTGCATAACCTGCTTATGCAGCACCAAAATCAGCCTCCAGCCCAGAAACTGCCTATAAACGGATGGCAAATGCACAGCTCAGCACTGATTCCAGGTGATTTCAGTTGTATACATTTTCTTCTGCAAGCTATGCTTCATCTTTGGTTTTTGGCTCACATGCTGTAGATCATGGTAAACTTTGCAACATTAGAATATTTCAGCTGTAAATGGCTGTTTATTCAGAGAACAGAAATATGTTATATGGTCCTAAAGGCCCCACAGGCTTCAGAGTATAAATGTTTTCTGACTACTGGCTTCTGTTTTCCCACTATGAACAGTACTATGCCTTTACATAAAAAAAACTTGTTTTAAAACAAGACTGAAAAGTATGTGTATGTAATTTCTAATTGGAGGGCGCAGTGCTAAATGCTCAAATGGCATCAAGTGAGGGGGAGGTGTGAAACAGTCCATGAAGGAACAAAATGCCAGGAGTTTTTGTAGGAAAATTGCCATAAGAACATACCAGAAATTCTGTAAAGTGAAAAAAAGGTTTGGGAAATGAAGCTTTTATAACGCATTCAGTATAACTTTGCAATACAGCAGAAATTCAGAATCAGTATGCTGAAGAACAAACCATACTGAGTATTCCAGGACTAGAAGAATGTCTGGGGTTTCGCTGAAATTAGAATTTGAAAACATTTTGAATTTCTCAAAAAGGCATATTTAATTCAGAATTGGAACAGCTGACCAACAGATATCTCAAAAACAAATTCGTAGAGAAAACAACTTTAATGTTAGCTTATTTAAGCTAACTGATTATGATAACCCTTTTCTCCTTCCCAAGCTTCAGGCTGAAACCACATCTGTATCTGGGCACGGAATCCTCTGAGTCCATTAGCACTGGCCTGTCTTGGATAAACATTACAGAAAACCAAATTAATAAAACACAAGTAGCTATATAAAGATTGGGTATGAGGCTGAATGTGAATACAACTAATGGAAAAGGTCTGTCAGGCTTTTTGTCTCAGAAGAGTTTGCAATTAATATTGAACCTACTTCAGTATTAGCCAACACCAAAATGACCTTGGCCTTGGCAAAAAAAATATGGAAAAAGATTTTACCACAGCCCATCTCTGTAGTGGGTGCTGGTTTACTTTATGGAAATATCATTTCCTTAAAGCAGAAAACTGAGACTATGCTCAGTTTGCCTTTATAAAGCGAAGCGATGCATCTGGATGCTTCCTAAGAAGGGAAAAAGTTAAAAGAGAGTTGAAGCAGGATAAATATGTACTGGTATTTTAGTAGGGCAATTTCTGCCTGTTGATGAAAAACCCTGAACCCCAAAAGGGATATTGCTAGCATCTCTTCGGCAAGGTTCCTGAAGTGGAAATAATAACACTTCCTCATTGGAAATGAAAACACTTAAAAACATCATTGCTAGCCAGCACATGGAGAAATTTTCCAATTACTGTAAATGTGGTTTGTTACAGAGACAGCATATCATGCTTTTAACATGATGGTTTGATTTTCAATCCTTTCTGTGTTATTTTTAATGTTCTCTGTAAGCATGAAAACATGCATGTGGAAACACATACTTTGCAGTTGTTACAGAAACATAGTTCACTAATTATTCATAAAAGATACTTTCTCCTTCCATCTAACCTGTTAGGAGTAAAATAATTAGTAAAAAATAATTTAGAAAATAATAATAATTTAATCAGAAAAAATAATTAGTAAAATAATTAGTAAAAAAATAACAAGATTTTAAAACCCCAAAGGTTCTTTTTCCATCTGTCCCTGTCTCACAAAGTAGAGAAAGCTTACAATCTGACATGTCCTTCTCCGGCAGAGGTGGCAAAGAATTTAAATAAAAGCCTTGGAAGAAATCTAGAAGAGTCTGGTGAGGAAATGCTGATGTCATCTCCAATGGGATTAATCCATTTACACAGTTTCTCAGGTTTTGAAGACCTGTGATCTAATGTATTCGTTTGAGGCAGGATCTTGAGAACATAAGTTTTCTGAAAGCTGGATTTCACCAGGTCTGTTCTTCAGGTCAATTCCCCAACAATTTTGGCACATGAAAGAATTTCCAGTCTTACCACCTTTGTAAGGATAGTATTTTCTGATTTATACATAATCTTATGTATTAAGATCAGGCATGAATTCCTGAATAAAAGCTAGATCCTGACATGTTTATACTGGTTATTCATCAAATTTCCTCTCCTCACTAATCTTTTAAAGTCTTTGATCATGAATTTAAAGGGGGAGCCTACCTGTTTAGGCCAACTAAATGCATGTAGTTTTATTAAACATGTCTCCACAGAGGACTAGCCTTCCTGCCTGAGGTAAAACTCAAATATATGTAATAGTATCCTCTGTGCAGATAAAAGTAAGATGAGATGGAAAATGTAAAAAAATAATATGATTTAACTAGTTTAATCTCCTCTCAGCCATATCTTTCCAATTGTAGCGTAAAAAGAATAACCCCCACCCCATGCTTCTATAGTAAAATTCACTCATATTCACAGATCTATTTTTTTAGGAGTTGAAAAATGTTCTTTTTGTATCCTAACACATTCACTCAGATTTTTATTTAGTTGTTTTTAACAGTGTATTAAACTTAAAACTAGTCAGATGTTGTATGTGAGCAGCATAAACCCAGACATATGGTTTCAATTCCAATACACCAAAATCTCTGTGTTAAAAAAAAACCAAAACCCACAAAAAAACAACATTCCATTTAACAAACATTTTTATAAAATTCTACTTGAAAAAACAGGTGAATGAATTACTTTACAGTCAGCTGTATATTTATTTTTATGCAGCTGTGGTTGAGTATTCCACAGGTTTTTAATGACCCAGTGCACACAGAGCACTCATTCAGCAGCCTGAACAGTGTGTTATTCTCCCATGCTTGAGGCTGGAGCGGAATGTCAATATGGAATTTCTACCTCCTACTACAATTTATGACTTTTATTTGGAATGGCATGGCTTAAGAATTGGCATTCAAGGTTATTTCCTTGTGGCTTTGCAGATCCTTCAATGGATGCTGGTGAAATTTGCCTCTGCATCTCAACCTGGAGGCCCAGCATGGTTGTTTGCCCTGACTCTGAACCACAGTGTATGGGATGCTTCTCAGAGCTGCAGGAATGTGAGCGGCCTGCTTCCACATTTATGGTCAAGAAGCAAAGACCTATGGTTGGCTTTAAAGTCTGGGGGCTAGTTTAGGCTTAAGAAATATTACAGCTCCTCCAGCTTGGTTGCCTTGGATAAGAAAGCCCATCTGGGTGTCACTCACAGCCTCTGAACGTCATGTTTGGTCTCACATATCAGTTTGTTCAGGTTCTTTAATCGCACTGTGGTTCATGCTCCCAGAGATTGTGCCAGCTGTGCAAGCTTTCCCTAGGCAGTGTCTTTTCTGGGTGCTGAAAAGTCTGAGGCAGCAGTGCTGTAGTACCTTGACAAATCTGGAAGGGTTTCACACAAGATTAGATAGGTGATGCCTGAGTGTCAATATGCAAAAGGGTCTCCCAAACCCACAGAAGCACACAGAAAAGTAGATTCCCTTTAGTAACAGAATGCTTCTGTTTCACAGTAAGCAGCTTTGGAGGCATTTAAACAACTCCCTATTCAGAGCCCTAAGAAGGTTCAGCAAAATCAAAGCGATGCTGTGACAACTGTTTGCAATTAAAATTGAGAGGGTGTATTCAAAAAGAAGAAGTATCTGGAAGGCAGGACAGGAGAGCCCATCCTCTCCACAGGAGTAGCCCAGAGTAAACCTCCAGGCCACCAAAGAACATCCCCATCTCCTACAAGGCTTTGGCTTTCTGGGCAGGGCAGTGGAGGTCAGCATCACAGCCACTCATATTCACAAAAGAGGTTTGAAGCTGCGAGTCTCAGCGCAAAAAAAAATGGCATTATGTGGTCTAGCTGGGAAGACAGGAGTCAAAAAAACCTTCTACTTCAGCAGTTTGCACCTGAATATCTTTCCTCTTTATACAGAACAACTCAAAATTGGCTCCAGACAAACACCCTGACACAAAACTTCTTGTCTCAGTGAAATTTTGTGCTTTGACAGTGCAGACATACAAAAAATTACGTCTTTTTATCAGCAAGATAATCCTACTAGTGCTACTTTGTGCTCACTGCCATATTTTGCAGGAAATGTTTAGTCTGTTTGTATCTGTTTATGGAAAGAACAGGAATTTCCACAGAACGAGAAAAAAAGAACAGCAAACTGGGAAAAAGCTTTCTTTGTCAGCACTGCAATATTAATAGTGCTTGCCATTTCACTCAGCAATAAATAACACCCTGTTTGTTTCTTAAAAACAAAAAGCAGCAAGAACGCATCCTTAGCCAAAACCATCCCAGGCAGAAAGGCCAAATTTCCCTAAGTGCAAGACCACATTGATTCTATGTCTAAGAAGTCCTCAGCATTTGCAGAAAGCAACAGATCTTTTTCAGAGAGTTACTTTTATGTCAATGACGGTCACTATACCACAAAAGTTAGGGCAGGGAAAACTTTCTCATGATTTTTACCATCAAAATGTCCAAGCACTGGCAAAACAATTCAATTTAACTTTGCCACAAGCACAGGATGTACTGAATAGTTGCTCACAATGTCGGCAGACTCCTTCTTTGCCAGAAATATTAGGTACAAACCCACAAGGGTTGAAACCTAATGACATTTGGCAAACAGATGTAACACATATGGAGCTTTGGGACTTATAAATATGTCCATCTTTCTATTGATACCTTTTCAGGATTCACAGTAGCAACAGCACACAAGGGTGAGAAATCAAGAGATGCCACCTGACATTGGCTCCATGCCTTCAGCACAATGGGTGTCCTTCAGCAGATAAAAACAGACAATGGGCCCCATACATCTCTTAAAACACAATAATTCTTCCATGCTTCGGGTATCAAATACATTACAGGTATTGCCCATTCCCCAACAGGGCAAGCAATAGTCTAAAGGACATATTTCACATGAAGAAACATGCTACAAAAACAAAAGAGGGTGGATCTGATAGGCATGCTCCCTCAAGAGCAGCCTAACAAAGCAACCTATGTTTTAAATTTTTTTAATCTCTCCAGTAGTGTGGGAGATTGGAGAGCAGCGACCCCCCCTTCTACTGTTAGGCCGTTGAGCCTTACTATAAATTACCCTGTTC
>NW_005054429.1:2010879-2011478 GCF_000277835.1 Geospiza fortis | reverse complement strand
CTTTTACCGTCGACCACATTGGTGTTGCGAGTGATTGGCCCGAGCAGGCAAAGAGTGTTGCCCGCCGTGCTGTTCCTGACCCAGGACGCCACGCCTCAAGCAGAGGCAACAAGTGGTGCCGAAACCCGGGAACGACAACCGGGTTCGGGATTCGCCTGGACGGGTGAACAGCGGCCGCAGCGGCGGGACTGCCTGCGGCGGGGAGGACGCTCCCGGACCGGCGCATGGGAAAAGGTCGTATTAGGGGTTCACAGGCAGTGGGGGTTGGACTGCGAGGCGGGAGAATTTATCTTCGTTGCATCGAGGCTCCTGCATATGGGGGTAATTGGGCAGCCGGAGGAGTTACTCCGTCCGGACGTGTGGGACAAGTGCACCCAGGCTTTAGCTGAGGAGGTGATGTCCTCGGGCTCGGGGCAAAGCCTTAGATCATGGGGAAAAGTTGTGCGGGCTCCGCAAAAGGTTCGCCCAGAACGGGAAAAATGGAAAGCCCCGCAGGACTTCATGAAGGCGGGGCCCCGGCTGGGTGAGGGGATGACTGGACAGACCGCGGCCAATCATGAGGCGGCAGAGTGTGGAGACCTGCTCCTGCGGGGGCGCCC
>NW_005054429.1:2003928-2009070 GCF_000277835.1 Geospiza fortis | reverse complement strand
CGAACTAAAGGAGACGCTGGCACAGAGAGGAACTGGGGGGAAAGGCTCAACAAAAAATATTTTCAGTCATGGTTCAAGGTGTACAGTGGCCTGATTGCCTAAAATGTAAGTGATGTCCATCAAGTAGAGTTTGAACTCTGGCCAAGTTCTAACTCTACTTGAATGGAACAATCGACTATCATCCCAGAGGTTTTCTGCATTTTAAAGTTCAAAAGGAGTTGGAGAACCATGAATCCGGACATGAGTTCTCCAATTTCTCCAATTCTGTCTTACTAAAATTCATCAGCCATCGCAGACTCTGGGATGATAGGTCAGTATTGTAGTGATAGGCAATCATATGGCTTTAAATCATCAACTGTGCTGCCTTACTTTCATCCCAGAACATCGTCAGGGAGAAGCCTCTCCAAAACTGTGCCAAAGAACTAAGGAGGAAGTCCTGCAAAGATCCTCTGAGTCATGGTCCAGTTATCCTCCATGACTAGTCGCCCTGGGTTCTAGCTTGGAAGACCCTTCTGCTGCAATGCCCTTGGAAAGAACTTTGGGCCTCACATTTTAAATAAGTTAACCTTGTTCGTTAAAAGTTGGTTGTAAAAGTTAACATTTTTTGTTTGTCAGACATAGTTACGAGTTATAGAAATGTTCATTGTTTTTCCAGTTGCCAGTTTACCTTGGTTAGCCTTCATGTGTTTATAGTCTTTATATTTTTTGTGTTTTTAATTAGTCATAAAAGGGGGGGGGGATATGTGGGAGATTGGAGAGCAGCGAGATAACGCAATGTTACGTGCAGACGGAGCCCCTCCCCTTCTACTGTTAAGCCGTTAACCCTTGCTATAAATTACCCTGTTCTACCATTATTAAACGCCTTTTACCATCGACCACATTGGTGTTGCGAGTGATTGGCCCGAGCAGGCAAAGAGTGTTTGCCGCCGTGCTGTTCCTGACCCAGGACGCCACGCCTCAAGCGGAGGCAACACAGTAGAGATGATTTAACTACACATAAAAGGCTTCTGGGTCAGACTGCTGTCAGAAGGAATTCACCCAGAAGTGACATACAAGGATGTCACAGTGATCACTGGAAAGGTCCAGTTCCACTGTGAGCTTGGGGAAGAGGCTATGGGTGTGCTTCTTTACCTTCAGGGCCGTACTGGCTTCCAGTGAGATACATCAAACCCAGCCAAGGATGACAACAATGAACCTCTTTGTCTTTCTACTGCTGTGCTGCCATCAAATGGCAGAAGGGACAATCTGCTGGGCCCACATCATTTAACCTCTGCTGTTCTATTTCAGCCTCTGACCTGGTCGGATCTAGAGCCTCCCATAAGCACAAATGGAATAGAATGGGCAGGAGGAACTTGGCTTCCTCGCCTGGGTCAGGATATTGTAGATACATAGAGGATTAACACACTTTTGTTACTGATTTACCACCTATCTGCTTAATATGCAATCAAACAAATGCCTCTTGACTTTTACCTTGTGCTAACTTTTCTGTGCAATTGCATTTAACATATGCACATTCAGACAACGCAAGAAAATTGACCTCTACTACATTGCCAGCCATTCTGTCTGCCTCCAACTAACCTGTGGATGCCCTCCACCTCATTTCCCCAAATGTCATTTTACACCCATCTCCAATATAACGCATTTGGAATGGACACCATGCACAGGACAGCAGCCACAACAGCAGTTCTTATAGTACAGGAGGGTAATTGATTTGGGACCACATGGTATCTTGAAAGACAGTGGGACCAATACAACCATTCCTCCGTCCCAAAAGGCAAAC
This sequence comes from Geospiza fortis, assembly GCF_000277835.1. Classification (NCBI taxonomy): domain Eukaryota; kingdom Metazoa; phylum Chordata; class Aves; order Passeriformes; family Thraupidae; genus Geospiza; species Geospiza fortis. The sequence continues at coordinate 2,007,290 of NW_005054429.1, read as the reverse complement.
CACAGTATTGTTTGGCGTGGTGGTGGGATGGCCAGATCATTAATTCAATATTATTGAGGTAATAATCAGTCCCATGTGCACAAACAGTTGTGGAAAATGTTGTTACCCGGTTATGGCAATAGTATATACCAAGTAAAATCAGATAACAATGCTACAATTGCTACTTCAACACTGCAAGAGGAACAATTACTAATGACTTGTACGGCACACCCGTATGTTTTTGCTTTAGCTAATGATTTCTCGATAGAATATAGAAATGGTTTGGGGTTTTTTTATCTGCTGATTCTTTTGTTTTCAACTCACGCATAACCTATGGAGATATGTGTAACTATTCTGTCCTTCTTCCATCTAAAAGAGGATTTGAAATTTGGGTACCTGTAAATCTGACTTGGTCTTGGGAAGGACAGGATGGTCTCTTGCAATTGGCTCGACTAGTCCAAGAGGAAATCCAAATGAGTTTGCAAATTTCTGGGTTGGTTAATCTTTGCTATTGTTTCTGCTGCAATAATATTAACCACAGCCTCTGTGGCTGTCACTGCCTTAACTCATTCCATTCAAATTGCTTATAGTGTGGGACAAATTAACTAATATCACAAAGCAGTTACAAAGGTAAGAAAACATTGATAAAGAAATAATGGCCAGATTAGATGCCTTGGAATGTGCTCTCATGTGGGTAGACAAGAGAGTTGAGGCCCAAAAAACTCATCTGTCCCTGCACTGTGATTGGGAACATATCCATAATTCCTTATGTGTCACTCCCCTCACATGGAATGACACGGAACACAATTGGGGGACTGTTAAAAACCACCTCCAAGGGGCCTTTGATAAGGTCTTACAACAAAACATACAGCCACTTCACACTCAATTAAAAGATCAACTCAGAACTTTACAAACTCTGCAGGAACAAATGGTGTTGACAGATCCGAAAAATTATCTCTCTTGGCCAAATCTGAAAAATTTGTTTTCTGGGATAAATTTACAAGTTTGGGTTTTCATTGGACTGAGTTGTCTAGCAATAATATTGTTTTTAATCTTCTGTCTTGTCCTTTTTAACATAATCAGAGCTGTCAAAAGCACACAAAAACAAGTAATGGTTACTTTAGCCTTACTATGACTCCTTTAAAAAAAAAGGGGGGGGGGGGTGAAAGGAAACAGCGAAGCCTGAAAATTCCTGGGAAGCACGAGAGAAAGTAGATTACACACTATCTGAGAGCAGGAAAGGCATCCTCTTTCTTCGAACCCTGCAAACCTTGAGGAAACTAACAAACTGTCAGGCCAATGGATTCATTACAGGCCTGCAGCCAGTTGTGTACAAAGGACTGAACAAAAGATTCTCACACTGTGTGTAAGTACTGCCTTAACTCTGCAATAAACTGGTTCATTTTGCTCTCAGCTTGTGAGTCTCGTTTTCATATGCTGCAACCAATAATTGTTCTTTCCAACCCAAGCCATTCTGTGATGTAACTGGAATTCAAGTAAAGAAGAACATTGTGCTTTACTAGATTCAGAATTCAAACACAAATGTAACACAGGAACAGAATAAGACAAAAATATAGAAAATAAATTGGACCTGAAATGCTTCATTGGAGTGCCTCATCTTCAACATGTTTTCACTGAACACAAGACAGGGATTTGTGGCTCCCTAGAAGAGCAGTTTCCCAATGCTATGGCAATTATTCCCAGGTGAGGTCCAGACACTACAAACAAACATGACTCATTAGCAGCAGGTTTAAGAATGAGTACTCCACGGAGTGTCTGAAAGAGCCACTTGGCTAAAAAGAGAGTTGAATTTAGTTTGATTTCACTCAAGGTAGACTTTGAGGAAAATATAATTTCCTGGAAGCTTGAAACCTGGCTTCTCACGCACCTTAAGAAGGGAATTTTGGACCCCTGAGGATAGTCCTTGACTGCTGTGGTGGCTGATGTGTGTAATCCTTTCCATTACCTGACTGCATGCCTGCTTTTGCAGGATAAAGCTGTCAAAGAATGACACCTCAAAATGTTTTATGAAGAATTTCACAGGAAATAATATTTTATTAAATCCTCAATCATAGTAAGAAACTGTCTAAATTTACTAATAGATCACCTTTCAAAGGCAAACTGGTTTTTACTCAGTTCCCAGAATTAATGGAACATTCTTATCCCTAGTTTAGGTCTACTGTGATATTCCATAAAATACCTAGAACATTCTGCTTATGAATTTCTGATATTTCCAATTTCTGATCAGGCCATTTTTCCTTTGTTAATTTTCTTAGTGCAACCAGTGGAGGCTAAAAGAAGAGTCCTTTATCTTAAAACATGTAAAAATTGAAGTGTCAGCTTAAACTAACAAGTACAGCAGCCAGATGAATTCACTCAACTCTCAAGTATTTTTGCATCTCTACAATAAGACTGCTACACTATATTTCATTCTTTGATTAATGCTGTTCTAATAACATTTGGAACACTACAAATCTTAGAACCACAGAATGGTTTGGTTTGGAAGAGACCATAAAGATCATCTAGTTCCAACTGCCCTGCCATGGGCACGACACCTTCCACTAGACCAGAGCCCCATCCAACCTGGCCTTGAACACTTCCAGGGATGTGGCAGCCACAGCTTCTCTGGGTAACTTGTTCCAGTGGGTCACTATCCTCACAGCAAAAAATTTCCTCCTAATATCTAACAAGTTAGAGAAAATGTAATTATAAAGATGTTGTGGATTACAAAGACATCTTTTGATGCCAGTAATGACTATTTGACAATCCTAAATATGTTACAGTAATGGCTGTTAGTTACCATCAAAGCAATGTACAGAGCAGGGGTAAAATTAAATAAAAAAAAGTTACAAAAATTGCAGTCAGCATTGCTGAGGGGGGATGAAAATGGAGGATGGAGCAGGGTTGAAAGTTACAGACATAGTTGTAACAATTAAAATTCCGGGGAGAAATTGCTGTGGCTACTCCCAGGATGGAATGTGGTCAGCAGGCCCAACGTCCCACATACAGTACATGCTGAGGGGGCCTAAATGGAGGGTGGAGTGAAGTGGAAACACCAAGTTCAGGCTCTGCCAAAATTCTTGCAAAAGGGGATGCCAGGTGATACCTGGTACCTGATTAGCCACACAGCATGTGTCAAATAAGGGAGGAAAAAGATTTCTTGCTGTTGAACCAGCAGCCATGGTGAGATCACTGATACCCATGTCCATTCCCAAAGGTTACCTCAGATGCAATGCAGCTGTTCCCTACCTCCAAGGCATGACCACCCTGCATGGAACATGATAAACAACCAGTAACTCAAGCTGTACGAAAACTCAAAAATTAGTATCAAAGTTTAAAAAGTGGAGAAGATAGATGTCATGGTTTGACCCTGGCACAATGCC